>NW_009969339.1:1412320-1480345 GCF_000747805.2 Chaetura pelagica | reverse complement strand
ACAAAAGAATAAATGCTTGCATAGGCTGTTTGTGGCTTTATGGATGAAATTCATGCCCCAAGTGGGTTGTGCAAAGTGAAAACACTTATTTCTCTTTAAGAAACCCACACAACCTCTTTGTCTGGCCAGCAAGTCACCAACTGATCTGAAATGAATACTGCTTAAAGTGGCCACTATAGTTTTCTTCAAAGGGTGTATCCAGCCTGCACAGAGCTCATCCACCAGGTCCTGCCTGCTCTTGCACCCTTCTTGAAGACCTCTGTAGTGACATTTACAGTGAATCGACTTTACTTGTGCTTAACTCAAATTTCTCTTGTCTCCTTGCATATTTTTCCTTTGCATCCTTGGGCTGTCTGCTTCTTAGGGAGATTGTTTTCTTTGAGGTTCAGTACTGTGGAGACAGCTACGCTCTCTTATAAGGAGCTACTTCAGGTATCTGAGCAGTAAAAGCATGTATTTCAGCTGCTAGACATTACTCTTGGTCCTGGGTATTCGTAGGTTGCCTGTGGTGAAGCTTGTAGTAATGCAGTTGGTTTGCTAATTGTACCCAGCCTGTTTGTTTGTTTACTGCTTCTACCTTGTCCATTCATGTTTTGAATGTATGAGGCATACCATTAATCCTACAAAAACCATGTTTTTATTCCAAATTAGAAAATTGTACCACGTCTAATATCTTTGATTCATCAACTACATTTTTAAATTTAAAAAAAAGAAAAATTGTATCAATTGAATAAATAATCCTTACTCCTTCAAAATAATTGAGGGGAGTTGGTCTCTCTCTGGCAAAACCAGCAGCTGCCTTGACATCTAGCATTCTTCCAGTTTATTTTTAACTACCATTCCTTTGTTCTTTTAGCTATGCAGCAGTTCACTTTTACCCCTTCAGGTTTTCCATCAAGGCAAGTACCTCGAACATTCATGTCCCTACTGGTTTTGTAGAAAACAGGTGGTAATTAAGTAAAGTTGCATGAGGTACAAAGTTGTCATTTGCAAAACACCAGATACATAAAAGCAGGGGAAATGCATAAGTAAGGACATAAATCTTCTCTTCCACCCACCTAATAGATAAACACATTATTCTTATCAGGTACAAAGTACAGCACACTTCATCATAGCTCCACAAATGTAACCCCCCACTTGTTCTCTCAATAGCAGAATTACAATGAAGTGCAAAGCTTTCCTTAAAAACAAAGTCTGGACTCAGATTCCCACGAAGGCATGAATCACTATAGTTCTTTTGGCTTTAGAGATTCTGCATTGTTTTACATGTTTTGAAGATATCCTGCATAATACGTGAGCTTTTTCATTCCACTCCATAATTTTCCTTCACCTTTGGAGCTAATATTCTCCTTTGACTTGTACATGTCATGTGCTGGTAGGATACTATTTCTAAATCAAAACTGGTGTCTTCTTACAGATGTGTTCTAGCTCAAACACAAATTAATTCAGGGCAGTATTAGGCAGCTGATCAGACTCCATCATCTCACTTGCTCTTTTTCACCTTGCAATGACTGAAGCTATTTGAAGAGCTCAAAAGCAACACAATTTTTGTCTTCCCAAAAGCTTATGCAACCCAGTAAGTCTTTCTTTCTATTAATACCAGTAAGTTTGGCTGAGGGCCTTGTTTTGGCAGGGTGATCCAGTTTGGCAGGGCAATCCAGCCTAACCAACTTTGTGTTCTGCACTGCAGCTGTGAGATCTTCCTGCTGGAAGAACCAGCACAGTGGTAGCAAAAATGATGACTTGCAGAAACTCAGAGCAAGGAGTAGACTGGTTCCATGAAAGCAGGAGCAAGGATCAGATTAAGGCTTGATTTATTAGGTGACTTGCCAGGACAGAAGGAAGGATCCATATTTCAAGGCCATGTTTGCTTCCTGAAAGGGGAAAAGATGATCAGAGTGACTAGCTGTGAATAGGAGGCTGCAGTTGGAACAAGACTCTTACAGAGTGTAAAGGTGTTTCCTTGTGGGGGCTTTTGTAGTATATTCTTCAAGGGTGTCCTTGCTCCTTCCTGCAGTCCCTAGGTGTTGGTGGTACTCAGTCTACCACTTTCTGCTTACTCCACCTCTGCACCAGGAGCTATGTCTGCACTAGTAATCCATGAGTGATCTATTTTCTGGCCCTGCTCCCAATAGTAACCTGGCTGAAGTTTAATCTCAAAGCCACTCAAAAAATGCAAACAACAGGTTTCAGAAACTTACTGGTAAAGTGGATTTTGTCCTTCCCCCCACCTCAATCTCTGTAGCTTTACCAGAGGTCAAGTCAGAGGCCAAGGTCGTAAATGTGTGTGGTAGGTGAATTTGGGAACAGCTTTGGGCTCCTGCTGGAGTGACAGTGCTGGAATGTCAAGAGGCATAGAGAACAATTGACAGCGAGGCTCATACAAACACCTGCTCACAGTGGAGCTCAATGTGGTGGTCAAAGGATGGCTTCAAATGTTGCCTCCCCTTATGAAGCAAACCATATGGACTTTAAGGACCTTGTACAGCTGCAGCATCCATACGATTATGTCGGTTTCTCTCTTTTTCCCATTGCCTTCAACAGGAAATGTCCCATTCTCCACTTCTGAAATCAGCAGTTGAAGATCTCCCTGCTCACTGCAGGGGGGGTTGGACTAGATGACCTTTAAAGGCCACTTCCAACCTAAATCATTCTGTGCTCCTATGACTGCCTTCTGCAGCTAGAGAGCCGGTCAGATGGTCCCAATCGTTTGTTTTTATTTACTGTTTCTTGCATTCTTTGCATCCTCCCTCTCCTCTGGCCCTGTGAAAGCATTTCCCGCTGTGCAGCCGTCAGTCCTGAACCCAGACAGATATATTTCTGCTAAGGCTATGGTTTTTCATAATAGGGGACAGGTATTGTTGAGACCTGGCAAAGTCAGGGCATGGTGCTCTCTGCCTAGCTGACTGGTTTCTGAGATCTCTGCTGACTAAGGACATGACCCTGGCCAGGTGAGCTGGTGATTAAATGACCACAAAGGAAGCAACATTTCCAAAATGCAGTTGATCTCCATAATAACTTCCCCAGAGATTTCATGGATGTAGACACCAGCTTCGCTGCAGTATACACAAATTGCTTGGTGGAGAACTGTTTGGACACAAATATATTCTCAATGCCAGACAGGTCACAGCTAAAGAATGCACATAACAAATCACAGCCAGTGAAAGAGCATGAAGAGATTTTTTTTCAAAATCAGTGTCTGTAATTTTTATTCACAGTAATAGACAGTTACTATATTTCTTAAATCCAATATCATAAAGTTTAGTCACTGAGTAGTCTGTGCCAGAACTCATAATTAAGATAGAACTTTCATATACAGCAGTTAATCTAGGAATATTAGAGGACAGATCCTGAAAGGAATAGTGCAATATGTGAATGTCTTGTCTTCTTCCGTGCCAGGATGCTGCTCTGTGAACCAGTCAGAGCAGTCCTGTTAGAAAGATTTTGGGGTGACAAGGGGAAGTACGAGCCTTTTAATAGATGTCCTCCTGGATTCAAAGATTATTTGAAAGTCTTGGATTTCAGCTACTTACTAGCTTCTCCTGAAGGCTGTTTTAAGCAGAGGGCTTTGATTAAGATATTCCAAGCAAAATCTCACACCTACAGAAAATAATAAAAAAAATTAAGTTGTGTTCTAGACCCTTAAAACACTGGCCAGGTTTCAGCTGATGATTTCTAATAAAATCTGCATGCAGTCTGGCAGTGAACCTAGCCTGTCTTATTGGTTTTTGTGAAAGCAGCACTTCTCTCTTCTTTCTGTCTTCCATGCTTCCTGAGAGCAGGAACTTACAAACTGGGCTGACTGCACTGTTTTTAAGTGAGCATAAATCTGAGTCTTCTTTTCAAGTGAATTAAAAGCACAAAAACTGTGAACCTGTACTTTATAAAAAAGATTCTAAAGGCACCTGGTGATTAAATCCATTGATATTCAGCAAATCTGGTGTCCTCATCAAAATGATGTCCTTGTAATTGTTATAGTCATTATAAAAATAAGTGGAAATAAAACAGCAGGACAACTGCAAGGTAGTGTTTGCTGCATGTTGTGGATTATAATGAGATTTTGAGCAAATGAACTCGAGTCCAAATCAGATATTAAAGAACAATAATGATAAAATCCTGTCAAAGAGCAAGAACAACCTCTATGACTTCAGGTTTCATTTGCACATGAGAAAGACAGACTTGCAAAGTGTCATTTAATTGGAATTTTGATTATTAATACAATGTGGCACTAACAGCAGTATTAGAGGAGACCCATGCAGGGTTGAGCTGATTAATGGAGTTGACTAGCCCATTGAATGCTTAAAGTTGCCTGACAATTCAGCCCATTAATTAGCAAGATGTCATATTCCCTCCCACTGGGCTTTACTGCGTTGAACTCACAAGAGCTTTTAGATCCTTCTGCAATTTTTTTCAGAATTTCTTCTAGTAAGTTTTCCTTCTTCATAAGAACATCCATGCTAAGTCAGCTCAAAGGCTCTACTGTCATTGAGAGTAGTGAATAGTAGGTCCTAAGGGGGGGATTATAACAACAACCTAAGTAAATAAAGGTGTTTCCTCAGAATATGCTCCTGATTTTCAAGATCTCTTTGCTTTCTCAGCCTGTGTAATCTTTAAACATTCAACATCAACTCCCACAAATAATCTCACTGCTTACTTACCCTTTTTGTGAAGAAACACCTGATACACACGTCATTTGCTATATATTTTTTTATTCTACAGAGAGGATGGGAGGCTGCTGAGATTAGGTTGGTCATTTGCAGTTCCACCAGGAATTTTCCCAGTAACTGAATGTCCCAAGAATCAGGAAAAATTGGCATAAATCTCCCTTTGCATTGATTCAGTAGCTACATCAAAGATACAGGCCTTTACTTACACAAGTAGCTTCAGACATTCAATAGACTAAATCTATCACAGCACAGCAACTGTGCATTAACATCTTCCACAGGGTGATCCCAAGACATACAGGAAAATTACCATTTCCTGTTAGATTGCATAGGGAAGTTCTATAATGATTCATAAATACACTTGAAACTGCCAAATGTATTTTCATTGTCCCGCCAGAGAAAACTGGCAAAAATAAACAAACACCATAAACAGACTGGAATAGAGTTTAAATCTTCAGGAAGGAGTCTGGAAACTGCTTACTTTATTTTCTACACCAGCATAACACAAAGACTAGATAATAATACAGAATGAAAGAAAATTAATTGGGCTCATATATTTTTTTGTATATGCACAGGATGAAGTTGTCTTGCATCCTCGCTCTACTCATGTAGAACAATAAGCAATCTTTTCTATTTTGCAAGGCTGATGCATGCTTACACAAGTTGCAAATCAAACCACCATTCTTCATAAACATGCTCTGAATGGACACTGATTTCAGCTGCACACAGCAGTGGAATTTAGAAAAAAAAACACAGCTTTTTCTCTCTTTCAAGTTCCTAAATTCCACAAAGTGCTCAGCAGGACTGGTGGAGGGAAATAAAAGGCAGTGGGTGGGGAGCACAGTGGTGGAAAGGACAAATCTATCTGTGAAAGGCAGCTGAGGAAAAGCCACCCAGTCCAAGTGCATTCTACATCCAGCCTGCATAATGCCTTTAAAAGTGCCTAAGTGACAACAAAGATTCAGTGAACCTCCCTAGGAACGTATCCATGCAGAGCTGGGGCAGGATACTTTCCTACAGATCAGTTTCTTCCTATTTGACTGTCTCTTCTGTCCCAAGAAACATGCACAGGTATACAAAGCCAATGCCCCATGTTCAGATGTATTAAGAGCCACAATTGCATGTCCAGTGAAGCTGGTTTTTCTGCTGCAAACTAAACCTGCTGCAGACCCTTCCTACTGCTCCTAACCACGAAAGTGGTTTATGAGACAGCCCCAAGCTATTCAGAGTTGTGAGTCCCCTGGATATGTGGTGAATGGGCAGCAGCAGTCACAGCCATAACATGAGGACCTTACAATAAGAGGTCTGGGACTAGTCCCTTCCCCACTCCTGCTTCCAGTTGAGACTCCAGAGCAGCCATCTCAATCCATCTTTGCCTGCTTTGGGCAATTTGAATATGGCCCCAATATTCTTGACGAGTTGATGGGATTTAGGCTCCTGACTCACTTAGTGCCCCGTTTTCTGAGGTTTTTAGGTGCCTGCAGGTGGAGGTAGGGACTTACAGTTTTTGTACAGCACCAAAAGAGACGGGTGATTTCAGTGGGATGTAGGCACTTTGCACTTTTGAGAGCACCGTTAGGCAGCAACATGTATTTTTAGGTACATAAATACTGTTGGAATTCGGGTTTGGGATGCACACGGTTGATGGGATATCATGTCAGCTGTAAGAAATTCACTGCATTTTCCTTCCTGGTGCATGTCAAAGTTTGCTTATAATCTTCCCACGGTTGGAAAAGCAGTGCAGGCACCTGACCCCACCACTTCCACAGCCCAATGTGCCATATATGCCTGATTACTCCTTTGCCTCTTTTTTTTTCATCTTTTAGCAAATGAGATCCACACAAATGGAAGGAATTTCAGCATCTTTTAATTCTTACAAGCCTTTAAACACAGGCCCATTTCAAAAATTCCCTTTACTTTAATAATACCAGGCTTTTTACATGGTTGGTTTCTTCACTAATGCTTTCAAAGCACTTCATAAGTGAGCTCATTACAATTTTATATATGGGGAAACTGAGGCATAGAGGTGGCAGTCATGTGTACAACTTTATTTATCAGGAAAAAAACTGAGAAAAATGCTCTGGATTTCCAGTCCAGTGCCCTGGGCTAAACTTTATTTACATTAATTTCACTAAGTGAAACAGACAGTCTGATAGAATTAGTCTGTGCCACAAACATACAACTTTTAAAAAGATACTTTCTAAAAATAATGTGATGCTTTTGAGCATACTGAGGACAAAACCATAATAAAAATTTAAAAATACAGTGAGAAATGGCTATTTCAAGAGGAAAAGAAGGTGAGCAGCAGTTCCAGCAGACTAAGAGCGAAGTCCCTGCTGAGGTCTCCTGCAGCCATATGTATTTGAGTTCCCAAAAGGTGTAGTTTTAAGACCTAAGCAGTAATACCAAGGCACACCATAAAAGCAGATGCTAGTCCTCAGATATGTTTTCCTGGGCAGAAGAGTGTTGTGGTGAAGGAGGGAATGTAGGCAAGGCTATGAGTAGCAGAAAGAGCAAGATATCGGATAATTATTTTTTTTTTTTTTTTGGGGGGTTGTGTTGTTGTCTTGATTGTGGTGTCTTCAAGTTTAGACTATTTTTGAAAGTTAACTCTTAGCTGAAAAGCAGACTGGTGTAGGTATCAATAAGGACAAATTTTATTTATGGCTTGAAAGGGTCTGAGCAGTGACAATTCTCTGGTAGAACAGGGGAAACCCTCCTACATTTTAAGTTAAAGTAAATTCTAGAATATCTCTCACTTCTGCTTCTCTAGTCCTCTGAAGTGAAAATATGCACTTCAAGCTGATCCTTCTCTCCTGTGTGAACAGAGAAATGACTGAGAAAACACATGTGATTTCTAATATTTTTAGCGTACTACAAAGCAAGCTAGATGATTTATGGGGAAGTGAAAAATGAGATGCCTATGGTTTAGATAGCTAGAATCCTGAAACAGCTGAGGGGAGACACTCGCAAAAAGTTCCCTCTGATAAGCTAGAGATACAAACTTGTGGCTTGGGTTCAGGTCTCTGGGTGGGATTCAGCTCCTGAGCTACATACAGCCCACATATGATCAAAAAACTGAAGAAGGTACTGTAAATAAATATACAATACTCAGTTCAGAGTGATTTGTGGTGTGGTGAAGGAGTGAACAAGCAAAAATAGGAAAGGTAGGAATTTCAGGTGTATGACTGTTCTCTTCTTCGGGTTGTTTTTAAGCCTGGTTTGTTCTTGGAATTAGATTTGAAGGTTCAGATTAAGATATGCTTTCATGTGTGTCCCTACCCAATATTCCTGAGTTACCAACTCAGGTAGGTTCAGAGATCATTAAAAATTATTCTGTACTGGCTTTTGAAAATGCTCTTGCTTGCAAAAGACCCTGGAAACTCCATGACTGCAGGAAGGCTGGGGAGATCAGGTGTAACGTGTCCTCAGAAGTGCAGTGGGACAGATCTTAATATCCTAAGTGCAAAACCTCAACTGCAGCTCATGGTTTTCTCACTGTGAGTTATAAACTTGAAGGAAAAAAAAAAATAGGTGGTGATAAATTCTGTACTTGCAGAATGACTGCTTTCCCCCTATCCTTCCTAAAGAGAAAGTCTCACTAAGAGGGGACTGTCTGAAGAGAGGAGATGGCAACTCTTGTAGTTCCATACTTCTCTAACAAAAGCAGAGCTTTTCTGTCTTTCTGACTTTGCCTGTCTAGAATTTTCCAAAGCCACAATAGCCAAAAAACCCCCACAACCCAAACAACCTTCTTGTCAAAAGCAGAAGAAAACAAAACAGTAGCAAAACACATTACAACTCCTAATTCACTCCTTGTGACTTATGGAAGGCTTCTCTTTATTACTAGCCCCCAGTCCTTCCTTGTGCTGCGTGTGGCCATCAATTTCTTTGACAGCTTTTTTCTTTGCTCGTTAATATGGGTTGCAATGGATGCTACAATGAAAAATGTCTGTGGCTTATTGCAAGATCTGGCTGTCATTGCTAAAGGATCAAAAACTGTGGTAGGCAGTTCAGACTACACTTGGCAAAGGTCACTCATCACTGTGCTTATCTGGATGGTATCAGAAAAACTTTGCTTATGGTTATTTCCAAGGGTGACTGAACTCAAAAGCTAGCTGAAGAGCTGTATTTAAAGTGGTGTTTTCTGTGATTGAAAAACAGTTTTTCTTCTTTACTGCATGAGACTGCAATTTTCAACCAAATGCTTCCCTATTTTGGGCATTGCAGGGTTCCCTTCCATTGAACCGATGCCATAGAAGAAGCAGGGAGGAGACACTCTGTGCCTGCCAGTTTTCTTTAACACCACTTGTGACCTTCCACATGGCATACTGGGAGACAAAAATGCTTGTCTTCTCACTCTCTGCTTCCAAAGCTGTTCTTTCAAGGGGTGTTCATGACTTTTCTTTCCCTTCCTCCTCAGAGTCACCTTAGACCTACAGTTTCATCTTCTATGGAGTCACAATGAACCCATCAAAAAAGAGAGATGCAAAGTGTGGCTGCTGCACTGCCAAAGGGCCTGCAGCCTTGGCCCAGAAATAGATATGACTTCACTGAACATCTTCATCAACAGCAATGGGGAAAGCTGTTCTGTCTGGCATGCAGTGTGGTGGGATCTGTATGAAGCTGAGCCTGTCAATTAGACCTGTCTTGAAAAGGTTGACTTACCCACATAATGATGGCTTTCCTAATAGTTTTGGAGAAAGAGCAGTTTGGCAGTGATGGGAAATGAAGGGATTTTCCATACTTGGGGGTCCAAATTCATCCTGATCACCCACAAACTAGGTCTTCTGTGTAGAATGTATATTATCTTCATCCTTGTGGGCCAAATTGCCTCTTTATGGTGATAACTGCCACAAGAATCAGGTAACCCCCTGTCCTGGTTTGAGCCAGGATGAAGCCAATTTTTCTTTTTACTGATTTTTTTTTCCCTTCAGTAAGCTTTCTTGTAACTAGCAACAGTGTGTTCTGCTAGGCTGATAAGACAGTGGAATGTTTTTCTAACTCCTGAGGCTTCAAGGCTGCACCTGCACTCTGCCGGCTCAGACACTATGGGGAGATCTGTGACCCCCCCGTAGGAGGCTGAGTTAGATGGACAGCAAAATTGGCCAAAGATATTCCATTCCATATATCTACGGAAGCTGAGAGGAAGGTCAGAGATCACAGAAGACAACTTCCTTCCTTCTTCTTCCCCCCTCTCTTCCGTCTATGGCCGGCGTCCAGGGAGGACTCTGTTCATCCATCACCGTCGATCCTCAGGCTTGATCTCTCGTGACCCCCATAACTCTCTGCTCTTTTCCAGCAGCAGCTCCGGGATTCCTCGGGACTCTTCCCAGTTCAGGGAAGTGCTGTGGGAGTTGCTGGGGTGGGGGGAGGCGAGAGGTTTTTTGCCCATTCCTGAATATATTTGTATATAATTGTATATATTTTCTTGTATCATTCATTAGTGTTTTAATTAAAGCTGTGTAGTTTAGTTTTCAATCCAGCCAAGTCTCTCTCTTTTTCTCTCTCTCCTTCCCTACCTGGGTTGGGGGTAGGGGGGATCGAGAGCATTGTTGTCGGACCTGAGTCAAACTGTGACACTCCCCAAAGTAGAAAGTGGTTAATTCCAAGTCTGTTAGCTCCTTGGGACGCAGTGCAGTAGGCATCCACCTACTCAAGCATTGCTATTTTTTAAACTGAAGGGTTCCTGACTTCTGTTTTCCACCATAATCAAGAAGTGCAGGTACAATACACATTGTTAAACTAATTCTGAAAGGGAGAAGAAAGCTGTGCTGTAGGTTTCAGATAACATGAGAACACTTGGATTGCATCACCTCTTGTGTGGTGTAAGGCCTTCTGACAACACATCACAGAAGAAAAGGCTGTAAGAAATCCTTTAGGGAATGCTGAACCACATAATGAAATTTGAACCTGGGACCAAGGATGTGTTCAGCATTTTCCCAGTTTTCCATTGTGCCTCTCCCATCATAGGCAGTACGTTAGAGTCAGGATGACTGAACCTGCATCTGAGTCCATCTTCTTAAAAAGCCTTTTAGTTTTTAACTTGAGATAACGTATCCATTTCAATCCAGGTACTAGAGAAAAAGTACAGTATGTGCACTTTGCCTTCCAAGATGACAGATCTTTGTCCTTTTTGATTGTACTGTCACAAGGGACATCATATGTTCTCACTTTTTCCCATTTCCTGCAACAGTAATACCAAAACTCAGGGATGGATTTTTGTCTACCTTACGTTGATCCTTTCTACTCTTGAGACGCTAATCCTAGAGATGAACATCTCAGTTATATTTTCTTTAATATCTTTTCTTTAATCAAGTAATGCTATTTTTAGCACAGACATTTTATATACTAAGGTAATGATAGCAGCTTTTTTTTTGCCTTTTTTTTTTTTTTTTTAAACCACACTGGTAGAGGCTTAGAAGCTTTACTGCTGAAAAACAAGGGCAGTTGTGATGAGGAAGAAGCAGGGATGAAAATTCAAGGATGGGTTTATGAAAGAGGAAAAAAGTCAAGGAGGAAAAATCCTAGGGGGTATGGGCTTGAGTGGTTATTTTTCTGGAGGGGATATTGTTCTCTAGACCCTGGAAAATTTATAATCTATATTACGTATAGAACAATGTAAGGACGAGAAGGGTTATGGGGGAAAACAGAGGAGATAGAGCAGATGGTAGTGGGAAAGGAAGGAGAAATAAAATGAGAATAGCAATTTTAAAAGTAATAAAGGGACAGTAATTTTCCATCACTTTCTTTAAAATGCATGAAAATATGCATATTTCATGCCTCTGTGTGGATGCAGTTGTGTGTGACTTTTCAAGGGCCTGTGTATGGAGCAGCAAAGTGCATGTAGGTTTTCTGACAAATATGCACTACTTGCAATGCTGTGGGCCAGTGGGCAAAATAGATAGTGAAAGGTTTATTTAAATGAAATAAAGATTAAGTTTAATGGATTAAATATGAAATTAATAATACACATTGTGCAGTAGCCCTTGAATTTGCTTTTATGTTAACTGCAATTTCATTTGCATTTGTTTCTTTTTTCCCTTTACAGCTGTAGGTTTTTCATTCTTTGTATTACAGAGCCCATTGCAGGAATCATCAGGAGATAGACTGGGTTGTGTTTTTTTTAACTGAGAAGAAAATTAGGAAACTGTAATCCTACTATCTTAATCTATGACTGATTGCTATCAGTAGCTTAATTCCACTTACATTTTTCAGCAATCAAATAGACTGAAGATCACCGTACCAGTGCCACAGTCAAGCTAAATCTTAAGAGGCAATTGGTGTTTCTGGACTGTGGCATCTCTGTCAAAGTCAGCACTTCAGGATGACTGCTGATGGAAGAGGTAAAGGTTGGGGGTGACGTTGGCTGTAGTGACCATGAGATGGTGGAATTCCCTATCCTGTGCGGAAGAAGTAAAGAAATAAGTAGAATTACAACCATGGACTTCAGAAGAGCTAGCTTTAGCCTCTTCACAGGTTTAGTCTGTGGAATACTATGGGTTAGGGCTCTAGAAGGTAAGGGTGTCGATAGGAGCTGGTTATTATTCAAACTTGTCATTCGTCCAAGCTCAAGACTGGTGTGTCTCTATCAGTGAGAAATCAAGCAGAGGAGGCAGGACACCTGCATGGATGAGTAAGAGTCTTCTGGAAAAATTCAAATGAAAGAAGGAGATGTATAGAATGTGGAAAACAAGACTGGTCACTTACAAGGAATATAGGAATGTTGTCAGGGAATGCAAGGGTATGACGTGGAAAGCTGAGGCCCACCTGCAATTACATCTGGCAAGGGATATAAAAGACAAGAGGGTTTTTTCATATATCAGTAAAAAAATAAAGACAAGAGAAAATGTGGGCCCACTGATGAGTGAAATGGGTGCCCTAATGGCAGAAGACACAGAGAAGGCAAATTTACGGAATGCTTTATTTGCTTCAGTCTTCACTGCTAAAGCCAGCCCTCATGAATTCCAGACCCTGAAGGTAAGAGAAAAGGTCTGGAGAGAGCAAAAATTTCCCTCAGTAGAGGAGGACCAGGTTAGAGACCACTTAGCCAAACTGAATGTCAATAAAACCATGGGCCCCAATGGGATGCACCTGCGAGTGCTGAGAGAGCTGGCAGATGTTATTACTATGCCACTGTCCATCATCTTTGAGAAGTCATCGAGAACAGAAGAGGTGCCTGAGGACTGGAGGAAGACCAATGTCACTCCAGTCTTAAAAAAGGGCAAGAAGGATATAAGAGTGGGATGAGGCTGACAGTTCCATTTTACTTGAACCACACCCTGACCTGAGACTTGTCTGAAAAGCTGGCAAAGTAACATGCTCTGCCATGAGTCTCTGACATGTTCTTCAGTGTGAGTGTTCAGTGCAGTAGCCAGGCAGGAACTCAGAGGCTTAACAAATCTGTTTGCTGCATCATCTCCTAAGGGAGGGATCCAATACTGTATTATTACTATTGGACTCAGCTTAAGAGGCACTTTCATCTCCCTTCAGTCAATTATTTCTCAGAGGTGGCTTGACTTTGCATAAGTATAGGTTAGGGGTTGACCTAACTGGTCTAACAGCCTAACTGGCTGGAAGACAGCCCTGAGAAGAAGGTTCTTTTAGTCCTGTTAGACAGTAAGTTAACTGTGAGCCAGCAATGTGCCCTTGTGGCTAAGAAGGACAATGGGATACATTAGGAAGAGTGGCCAGTAGCTCGAGAGAGGTCATCTTCACCCTCTATTCTGCCCTAATGAGGCCACATATAGAGTACTGTGTCCATTTCTGGGATCCCCAGTTCAAGAGAGACAGGGAACTACTGGAGAGAGTCCAGCAGAGGGGAACAAAGGTGACTGGGGGATTGGAGCATCTCCCTTATGAGGAAAGCCTGAGAGAGCTGGAGAAGGAGAAGAGTGAGGGGAGCATTTATCAACGTCTATAAATAAAGGGTGGGTGCAAGCAGGATGGAGCCAGGCTCCTTTCACTGATGTCCAGTGACAGAACGAGGGCACAAGCTGGAACACAGAAAGATTCATCTAAATATAAGTAAAAACTTCTTTGTTGTGAGGGTGAAAAAGCACTGGAACAGGCTGCCTGGGGAGGATGTGGAGCCCCCTTCTCTGGAGAGATTCAAAACCCACCTGGACGCAGATCTGAGTAATGTGCTCTAGGGGATCCTTCTTTAGCAGGGGGTTGGACTAGATCTCTAGAGGTCCCTTCCAACTCTGCCAATTCTGTGATTCTGTGAAACTGCAGCAATGTGTGTATTTCTCTTCCCACACTGATTAGGCTGCTTTAGTTCTAGCTGTTTGTGGGGTTGGTCTTGGAGCTCTGTTCTGCAAGGTGGACAGGTTGCAAGGCAACTGCAGTAGCTGTCCAAGACAGAAACAATAGCTGTCTGCATCTAAACAAACCTCTGACTGTAGAACAGTCTATTGGATTTCTGATGTCTTTGGTTTTCTAGTGAAGTGCATTAGTAATCTGGGATTGTTTTGAATGCACCTGCCTTTTTCCAAAGCTACAAAAATGGGCACATGAGAAATGAATACTGAAGAGATACATTCCCTTACATCTTCAACCTGCTATGATCTTTCTCTTCTGCACAAATTCTCAAAACCCAAGAAAAAGAAGTTGTCTGTACAGGCATTAGTGTCTGTTGATTTGACATTGTCAAAGTAGTGCAGGAAAAGATTGTTATTTATTTTTTTACTTCTGTATTTCTTTGACCTCAAACACAGTTCAAAGATCTCCATTATTTTTAACAATTCAGAAAGTGTCAGTTGAAGAAAAAAAAAAAATGCTACAGGTTTTCTTCAAGTAAATCAAAAACACTAGTAATTGCCTTTCACATTTTATTTCAGAAAAATACTATGCTCAGGACGCAGTATGGTGCTGCAGACAAATTAATATTAAGGGGAACATAGGGGAAGCTACAAGAAGAAAGGAAAGCATCTGAGAAGAGCTTTTTCTTTCTCTAATAAACAAAAAAGATGGAAATTCCTTTAGATGATGTTCCTGAACGGATGTGTGCAGAGCTGCTGTACACAAGCTACTTCAAAGTAGGACACAGATGTTGTCTGAATAATATTCCTAACACACTTCTCTATATGTTCATGGCTAGCTAGGAGATGCTGCAGTCATCACTGCCAGCAGTGATACCAGAACAACTGCAGTTTGGAAATTCCTGCCTCCAGACTGAGATTGTCAGCCAGGAATGAGGGGAACAATACTACTCTCTTTAAGCTAACCTTGTGCCTGTTACCTTTTGGTATGTCATCTATTCATATAATGCACCTGCTTAAATGCTGGCAGAGCCAGAAGTTTGGGAGGATTGAACTGTATCACCACTCTTAACATTAAGGTTTATCAGAGTAAGTGACTCGTCTGGATTAATCTTCTCTTCAACTGCATTTCAACTATGTATTTTTACAGATATTAGTAATTTAGGCCAAAGTTACATATCCCTGTATAAGCAGTGTGTCTTCTCAAAGTAGAAGTTTGAAGCTTTTAAAAGGAATTCAATTTCCCAGTTGTTCCAAGGGATGCATTGTACAGAAGGAGAATGCATATGTACCTAGGGATTCAGTTCAAAGATGCTTTCAGCTGGATAACTTGCACAGAATGCACAGCTCGATGCAAATAGCAAGAATGCTTCTTGCCTGCTCTCCCTGTGTTTCTCTTCACATTTTCATCTCATAACTGCAGTTAGTTGCTATTCTTATCTGTAAAAAAAAAAAAAAAAAAAGCATTTAAGCAAATAATCTTCCCCAGCAAAGACACACACAAAACACTAAGTCCATGGAAAAACAAGGCTTTTTTGGGTATGGAGGAGTTATGGATGGTATGGCATTTTTTCCACATGCAAAGCTTTTATTCAACTCTGCATTTCTGCATAGACACTGCAATTGTCCCCAGTCACACTGATTTCTCTTGAAAGGCATTCTCCTCCCTCAATCCTACAGTCCGTTAAGCACTTCCTTATAGGCCCTTATCTGCACCCCTGCTTCTCTCTGCACTTCATCTCTCCACTAAGTCTGGCTTGAAATGTTCCAGTTAGGTTACAAAGCCTTCTGACAAAGATGTTCTTATCCTGCATTGTCAGGTGGATCCCATGTGTCCTGAGAAATCTTTGTTCCTCAAGAGAAGAGTCCCATACTCACAAAAGCTGAAACCCTACCTGCAAAACTAACTCAGCTACCAGCAAAATACCTGCTCCTACATTTATCTTTCCCTTCTGTCAATGAGATTGAGGAAAACACCAGTTAGATTCCCATGCTTTTCATTCCCATCTCCCAAGCTCTGTAGTCATTCCTTACGTGGCCAGGGGGTCCCTTGGCAGGGTCTCAGATGTACATGCAGATGAGCAGAGAGAGATAATACTACAAGGGCCAGATAAGGCTTGGCTGACTTTCCATGACATGTCTGAGTTAAGGAATCACAAAACAGCTGAGGTTGGAAGGGACACTTGGCGATTATCTAATGTTCACCTCCCCAGCCCCTGCTCAAGCAGAGTCACCTAGAACAGGTTGTTTAGGGAACAAGCCTCTATGGAAATTAGTGTAAGCTCATTGCTCCCCTGTAAAGCAGCTATCAAATTCACTGGCAAAGTCAGATGAAACTTGCGTTACTTATGTTTATACTGCATTGTATAGCCAGACATCTTCACACACCTAAACAAAAGATCTGCACTTGGGAAAAAAAATGGGGTATGTCCCATTCCAATGGATCCCTCTTCAGTGGAAGGCTTGACTTATTTTGCAAGGAGGAAAATGCTTTCATTCACTGAGTATATGAATCACTGCAAGTTATTCTCACAGCTGTAATGGTTATCTTGTTCAATTTCCATTCTGTGTAAGATCAAGATAGCAACCAATTTGTTTTGTGCAGCCCACTGAGCAACTGTTAAAGAGAAATGGTCTTTCACTTGCCATCAGACAGACCAAGCTGAGAACCAAAGCTTACAGTGTGAAAACAAAAGGCTTTAAGGACATGTTGCTATTCAGTACTCTCCTTATGGCACCAGGAAACCTTTTAGCTGGATTCCAGAGGGACCAAGCAAGTTTGTTTATTTTTAACATTTTTCTTCCTTCCCTCATGGGAATTGTGTATTCTGAAGCCTGGTGATTCAAATTCAAGCTGTTATTACAAATTTGCTACCACTTTGGGTCAGAAGATTTTATTTCTTTTCTGCTGGTGTTTCTTGTGCTGTAAGATGGGGAAATAAGGGGATGCTCATTAAAAAGCATGTAGTGAGAATTAAAGCTGGATAATTAGTGCACATTATCTTGGTGCTTCATTTCTGGACTGTTATTGATTTCATGTGTCAGCAGCATAATGGATGTCCAAAGTGCCTCATAAAACTGTCACACTTCTGGCCAATAAAATTTCCAGAGAAAAATAAGAAGTGATGAGTTTATTTTCACTAGGTAGAAAAAAACCACTAAGTCTTGCTGAATGACTAACAGTATGAGAGGTGTATTCAGGAATGGAAAACATTTTTAAAGTGCTTTTCCCCCTCCTTCCCTTTTCCCTCAACAGACAAACTCTAGGACAAATGTGGGACAGATTTTGAAGTAGTTGTTCTCAAATTTATGCCTTAAATGGGGCTTTTAGAAGAGATGTGGCCACAAAGACTTATTTAGGTTATTTTGGGATCCACATTCATCTCTTTGGCAGATCATGTGTGCTGTCAATAACCTCCGTTGTGAAAATGGATTTTTGTCTGGAAAATGAAATAATCTCAAATTCGACTTTGACTTGATACAGTTACTTTATGCTTGTCCATCACTCAGTCAGTTCTACTGCAGTGGAGTAACTGGAATTATGCTTGCTGTTGAAAGTGAGTAAGAGGGGTGTGGGGGATCCACGCCAGCAGGAAAGCAGGGGTCTAAGATGAGTGACTGTAATCAGAAAATTACACCTTTCCAAAATTTCAAGTCTTTTAGTCTTATCTGGAGGCTAAAATGATTTTTCTGCTAGAAACTTTTGAGCACCAGATGCTGGAAGTCATGCATATCTCTAAAGTGCATTTTGAAGCTACTAGGTCATCATGATTAACTGACAAGGGCTGAAGAAGTGGGGGAGCTGGTTAGGTTACCAAGTGAGAAGGAAGGGAAGGCTGAGCTGACTATTCAGCAAGGTGGAGGAGTGTGTTTAATAGAGGCAATTTGCAGCAATGAATGGGTATGAGAGACAGGGTATCTGTACTGCTCTTTTTCTATACAAATGAGATTTCTCTCCCCCTTGATGTCTTTGGAAACCACAGGCATGAGGCAAAAATACTCTGTACCTTACTTCAGCACATGAAGTTGATTTTCTTCTTGATGGCATTGGAAGCTCATTATGAATTCAGCTTTCTACTCTCAGAGCATGCATAATTGAAACAACAAATCAACCACAAACATTGGGTATGCATAAGGTCTGGATAAAGCTATACAATCCCTCTGGTTGTGCAGTTGCCATAAGAAAACAAAGACTTCACTGCATGCTATAATTAAGGAAAATTTAATTTCTAAATCCAAGTTGGGCCAACAAAGCTTTTTATGATTAAGCCTTCTTGCCATACCTGTTTCTTCTTTGTAGCCCTTACTTCTTGGAGTGTTTACAAGTAATTGCTGACATAAATATGGACCAGTTTTAAATTGCTGAGGGTAGAAATAAAATGTGGAAGGTAGTTTTCAATACTTGCTAGTTACTTCTGACATTTCATTTGGAAGAAAACCACGGAAACAGAAAGTAACTGCACATTTGAATTTTTAAGCAAGCATTTAGAACTTGTAACCTGTTTTTAACTCTGTCTCTGTTAAGGATAATATTTGTGATTTGTGGGTTAGGTTTTTAGTTTTAAGCTCCCAAGTGATGAATTGAATGCTCAGAGTCTTAGCCTCTGCCCTCAATTTTCCTGGTGTCTGTTCCTTTAAATGCTAGAAGACCCGTTGTTAGCAGGCAGAGACAAATGCCTTACAAGGTACATAGCAAATGAGTACGGTGGCATACATGGATCATCTGTGTAGTGAACACTTGCTGGAGAAATAGACTGGAGATGAATGACTTCATGGGAGGTTGGAGAACTTGCTGCTGAGTGCAAACTTGTCATCTTTTTAACCTCCCCTACATCCTGCAAGGAAAAAAGGTCAATGTTTCAGAGTTACTATTTTGGTTATGCTAAAGTTTGATTTGTGATCAGTTAAAGGAGGAGATGGGGAGGCTTGCACACTGTGAGACAAATGGTTGTGAAGATTTAAGCCTGTTCATGCACTGAAAGCTGGACAATTAGAAGTGATGTTTCTATTGCTAATGACTGAGAGCACTTACAAAGCAAAGCCCCTTTCCATAGCACAACCTCCTCTGAATTTAACCTCCTCTCAGATACTTTTTGTTCTGTAGCTGAGTTGCTGTGCTGAATGCCCCAGTCCAACTTTGAAAAATTGGGGCGGTTTCTTGCATCCCCCACTGAACTATAAATGAGCTAAAATGTAGGTCAGTCTAATTCAGAATGATGCCTGCAGAAAAAGTTGTTGCCTGCTGGATGAAACAACTTAAATGACTGCTTTGTCACACTTCTGGATAGATCATCCACCGCAGCTGATACTACCCGTTGTTTGAGATTTTCTGCTAATCTTAATATATTAAGCAGCCAATCTAATGCCTCTTGCTGTGGAGAAGCACTAAAGGATTTGAATCCTCAGCAGCTATGAGTTGAGCACTGAAGTCCTGAGAAAAACATTGCAGGAGCAGAACAGAGCCACCTGTGATGTAACACTGTTTTCTACGGCATGTTTAGGCTTTCTTGGGAGAAAATATTTGAAAACACTACCTTCTACCAAGATGCCATAGGCCCACTGATGAAATCACTCAAACAGGCAGCAAATAAGAAGAACTCCATATCTATTATTTTCTCAAAATATCTTCTTTCTCTTTCCTCTTAGACAAGGGTATTAGGCAGAGATGACAAAAGAGCAGGCTGTATCCTAACCTGAGGTTTTGGTTCTGCCAGCAATGTGCTATTTGCCACAAAAATGGTTTCCCAAATTTCAAAAACGTCCAGCCTCACTGAGCGAACAAAATCGACTCCTCCCTTCACATATATGAAGATTATTTTTTTTTAATCAAAAGCATGGAGCTTTTTCTTGCTGCCATCCTCTGTTCCTTCCCCAGCTCTACTAAACACACTTTCTGAAATGCTAATTCATATCCTCCCAGCATGGATCCACCTTTCCTTTCTTACACTTCCTTGGAGGTACTTTGAACTAGTCTGGGCCAGGCCCTGAGCAACCTCATCAAAGCCATCCCTGCTTTAAGTGAGGATTGGAGCAGATGACCTCCAGAAGTCCTTTCAAATGTATGTTATCCCTGATCCTATTAACATTAATAATTATACAGTGGATTGCATTTAGAGTACTTTAACTAACACCTATGAGCATTGCAGGGAAACTGACCCCAGGACTGTATGCCACAGCCCAGCTTCCACCTTCCAGAACTGGAGCTTAAATGTAAATCTTGCATCTTTTGAACATCAGTTTTTGGACTATCTCTATAAGTCCACAAATAAAACCTAACTTTTAAACTCTGCTGTTCATGAGCCATAAGTCAAGTGTTAACATAAAGTGGTTTGGATTTAGTATGTAGCCCTTGCTGCTACTGGTACCAGTTCAGAAAAAAATACCTCTGCATCCCTTTTCTTCATATTTCCTTCATCTCTGGACATTGCCACGCACACTTCTGTATTTACAGCTGAGATGGAAAACTAGTGAAAAATTCTCCACTTTTTGAACCTGCCTGGAAAAAAAGGCTCACACCAGAAAGGTGTTGCTTTATAATGCGAGATGCTGGTTCTAGCTATGCTCTGAAGAGCTTTGAAACTTAGGCCATCTGCTGTGTAGATTGCAAGTCAGTATGTGGAATCTGAGTGTGGTATTGGCAATGGTGTCCAGACCAGCTTACACTGGTAAGCCACAGGCTGCTTCAATCCTATGGGTGATAGATGAGCCTAATATGGGAGCACGGTATTGACTGCCACTCCGGGGAGAGAAATGACAGGTTTGCCCCCTGTGGCTTCTCCCTTGGCCATGAAAAGGATGAGCACACTGGTAAACTGCTCTATTTTCTTACACTTTGGAAGAGGAAGAGACTTCCAAGTCTGTTCTCTCCTTCACACCTCATTTTCTCTTTTCCTGACTTAATCACACTCTGTTTTTCTTCATGTTGTTGTCTAAAGGCCTTCCAGCTGTGGTTGGAACTCAGGTAGCTGCTCTGTGCATAGCAAGAGCTTCAAGAAGATGTTAGGGGCATGAGAATCCTTCAGAGTTGGTTCAGCAACATAGGGCTGCCTGGAATAAAAGCAGGTGTGTGTATTCATTGATCCACAAATCAGGTCTGAGGATATTTCTCTGGTAACTGATACTCTTCAGAACAGACAAAGAGAACACAGGGTGCTCTGTCTAAATGATGGGGAAAGCTTCTTCTGTGAAGAAGTGCAGACTGTGACATAAGATGAACAGTGCCTTACAGCAATAGAGGTGCTCTGTGAAATGCAGCCTCAGCAGGGGAAACAGTATGCATTGAATTTCTGTACTTCATTGCAGATCTAATTAGGCAACACTAAATGGGCTGCTGGTGGGAGGGACTCTGGCTCTGGAAGATTAATTCCCCTGTTGCCTGAGGTGACCCAGTACAGCTCTCCTCTATACATGGAATTTCCTAGAAGTGACAATATCACACTGATGGTTTAGTCCTACTCTCCTTTGCTGGGCCACCCAACCTGCTGCCATTGAAGCACCTGTAGCTGGCTATTTGTTGGGTGGTCATACCCTCTCTTTGTGAGTCTGAAGAGATCATGTCCTAGCTCCAAACTGGCTTGTGGGTACAACTGCTTAGCTATCCCATGCAGACCTAACTTCTCCATGGTGAACTAACTGCATGCACACTCCATGACTGGAACAAACTTTGGATCAGTACCTCTCTCATGGCCTCTTGCATGTAGAATGCAACACCCTTCACCCCACACAGCATACGACCATGCCAGCAGGTCCCACCAACCTTTGTTGGTGACACGCCCTGTGCCATTACTGTGTGTATGTAGGCCAGAACCATGCACCCTTCTTAATCCTTGACTATATGTATACGTCTGTTCTTGTCTCAGACAATAACAAAGGAGGGAATTGACTTTTTGAGCTCAGTGTTGGGGGTATGTTTGTGAACGATAGGCAGTACCAAGCACAGGCCTGCTGGGATTACAGTTGCAGATCAGGGGGAAGATATTTAAGCAGTTTTGCTTTGAACTAGGCCTACCAGGAAAGGCCTGAATCTTGTGCCATCTTCTGAAATGTGACCTGGTTTTATCTTACAGTGCACAGGACAAAACCATGTTGACAGGTGTTCTGAATTAAAGCACTGGTAGTAATATGCAAGTTGCATGCATTTGTGCCCTAACACAATTAAATTATATAATTAATTAACAGTTCTATGTAGCACATAACTTGCAATAAGTAGAAAAAAACATACAACAGGGCAGGTTGGACAGGACTTTGAGCAACGGAGTCTAGTGGGAGGTGTCCCTGCCCATGCAGAGGGGTTGGAACTAGATGATCTTTAAGGTCCCTTCCAACCCAAACCGTTCTATGATTCTAACAGGGCCCAAATCTGCTGTGGTTAGTATCTAATGCCCTGTCTAAAGCCTTCTTTTGCCTAAGGTTTTTACCCTCAGATGTCTAAAAAGAAGATTACTCCAGCCAGCTCTAATCTCTTCTGTTGCAGACAGCTTATCCCTGCCTCATAGTTTTCCTGAATCATTAACCTTGACAAGATAGTTTTGTTAGGCCTTACTGAACATGTTGTCCCCAGCATTTTCTGCATTAAGAACTCATTTGTGCTTGTTGATTAATTTTTTGTATATTGCACAGAGGGCCTTGTGAGAAAAGTGAATATCCAAAGACACAGACATGAGCTATGGTATTTTCTTGACTTTAATTCAAAAAAGATAAGGCTGTTAGAGGTGTTCTCTGAATAAACAGTTACCAGATGACTGTCAGTTACTGCAGCTGGATTGCTGCTGGAAGGAATCACAAAACTAAGTCCCCAGGTTACTATGTAGAGTGGTATTGAAGACTCAGTTCAGGCTGATGTCTTCTAACTGTCAATGGCTCCACATACTGGGCATGGGAACTCTGATCTTACAGTCAAAAAAAATGATCCCTCTATGGAGCAGAAAGGGTTTCAAGTCCTTATTTGCAGCTCCACCATTTATTCTACTGTTTGGATTGTAGGGAGTTAAATGATATTTGCTCAGGGCTGCTTATCTTGGCAGGGGATGTCTATGGTGATCAGCTGTGTTGATTTGATTGGAAGAAGAAAAGCTAGAAAACGGAACATCAAATATACTCTTTGTTTTATTTTGCTTTCTTTGAGGAAAAAAATCCTGAGTCCTGAAATAGTGCTCCCCTCAAGGCAGAAACAGAAAAAAACTCTGTTTTGTTTGCCCTTGGATAGACTGGATTGAACTGGACTAGTTTTGGGATTTGGTCTGTTCATTTGTTGGGTTTTTCCCTCCTTATAATATTTTTATTTTAAATTGTTGAGAAAAGCTTTCTGACACCATTGTGGGAACTGAGTTGCTGAGAAAAGAGAATTTGAAATAAGGTTAATGGGGCATCAGAGCTTTTCCTGTGCTGGTTGAAGCTCTGCAGAAAGGCTAGAAATGAAAGCTTTATGGAGCAATTTCACTTGACTCCTTTGCTTGATTTTTTTTTTTCTTTTTTTTTAATTCAGCTCAATTTTCTTCAGCTTTTGCCATATTGTATGGCATGGGTATTTTTTCCCTCCTCTGTGAAGCAAAATAGGTCTCTTTTTACAAAAAGTTAATTGCCTAGAATGAAGTCAGATAAAAAAAAAAAAAGTTATTCCTGAGAATAGGTTGCTTTTTCCCTCTTCTTTTCATGTAAGTCTGCTGACTTTTAATTTGTGGCAAGTTTTTGCTGTTGCACAGCAACACTTTCATACACAAAGCACCCACCAGCTCCACACAAAACACAGAACAGTGAAGCTGACTATTAGGTGACCTAGAAGTTTACTTTCTAGTAGAGGTTTCCTTTCTGGTTGTTCCTTCTGCTGTCTAATTCATTACCATGCCATCTCACCTAGATTTTGTTATCTATTGAATTTTAGCATGTAATGTTATGGTGGACACACTATTGATTTTAAGTACTGGTGATTATAGGCCCCCAAAGACACTGCTAGACACAATATTTCTCCGTAACTGGCAAGGGAGTCTTTAAGGACTTAGAAGAGAAGTTAGCTTTGCTAGGTCAGGAGACTAAATCAATGTATTGGGAACTCCTTGCCTTGCTGATGAAAATGTAGTTGCTGAAACTACAAAACACTGCCTCATACCAAGTAGGTTGCCACTGATAACCCCTCTTTAAGGGCGCACAGCAGCACCATCTCGGGCCCTCAGGTAAGTAACCCATCCCAGAATGTGATTTGACTCTTGGTTAACAGCAGATATTTGGAAATCCCAAGGGGAGCTTGTCTGCACCATGGGTGGATGAGTGTAGAGACACTGGGGCACAAGAACAGTCCATGCATGCCTGCTGTTTTGTCCCTGATTGCTGCAAGTACCTGCACACTTGATGATAAAGTTAGAAGCCATCATTCAGAAGCCATCAGGAGAGATTTAAATCCTTTGTCTCGTCCAGTCCATCTTCACTGCAACACTGTGGGTCATATAATTTCCTAGTCACTGATCTTTCACCAGAGACCTCACATGGCTTCTGCTCAGTAACAGCAGAGAAGTAGCCCCCAGACATGCATTTCTCAGTTCCCTCCTCATTCTAGGCTTGGGGTTAGGCTGCATGCCTGTCCTCTGCTATGCTCCTGATGGCATGGCCCAAAGACCAGAACATTTTATTATCCTTTTCTTTTTTTTCCTTTTTGATGCTGTAGCTTCATCTTCCTCAGAGTAATTATCATCACTACAAAAGCTGTATCTGTCCCTAGGACAACTCCTTAGTAAACCTGAGATAGCACTACCCATATCTGTTTTGGGGAACTGGTCATATCCCTTCAAGGACACGAATGTCACTTAATGTTCAAGACACTGTGTGTGCTCACCTGCACTTGTTTCAGCGAAGTGCCATCTCAGTATATTCCTGAGTAGTCCTGTTGATATTTTTCACTCATTTGAAAAGAAATGGCTTGAAGAGTACCTCTGAAGTATCAGTCATCTTTCTGCCAGCGATCATCTTGCCTGCACCAAATTACTCTATCTGCAAGAATTAAATGTTGATTCCAAAGGGCAGCAGTCACTTGCTAATACAGCTATGGGCTCACAAAATCGAGTCCAGTGGTGATGAAGACACTGCTAGTTCATGGCTGAGGACCTCAAACTTGCCTCACCACATCTGAAAGACTTTCACTGCTGGTTGTCCTGTGCCCTAAGCACAATTTAGTTTCACCAGTCAGAGTTTGCATCCCAAAACCACAGCCAAAGCAGTCACAGTGGCAAGAGCTTCCAGTGTTTCTCCATGCCAGGGGAAGACAGGCAGTATCAGCATTATTGAGCGTTATCTCTGAGTAGCTGCTGTAGGGCTAAGAACACTGTTGTCATCCCTCATACTCAACCCTGTGGCACCTTTTTTGAACATTGAACGAAGTAGAATTGGAGGGTTTAAACAGCAGCATTATGATGCCAGTTGGAAATGCACCAGCAGAGGCAGAATAAGGCTTCTTTATATATGGACGGCCTTAATGCAGCTGACAGGAACATTAATATATCATCCTCATCATCATCATCTGCCTGAAATGCAAAAGGATAGCATGATGGGCTCGCAAACAAGAAAGCAAAGGTTTCTGGGAGGGCTTCTCTTTGGACAGCTTCATCACATGTACATGACAGGGACAGTGAGGCATACAAACCAGAGAAACTTCAGACTGCATGTAGTGAGGATCAGAAGCCTCAGCACTAGCTACACATATCTGCTGATCCAGTTCTACAGTACCAAATTCTCCACTCAAACAAAAGTAGCCATAGCTTCTCAGAGAAATAACTTGTAACCAGCTGCTAGGTTGTTGGAGTCTGACACTAGTTAGATCAGAATACAATCTTTACACAAAATCCCTATTTCTGCTTGCTGGTGGGAACAGCAAAGAACAACAAAGCTTCACTTCTGTCATACCAGGCTCTTCTGAGAACTTGATGGTCCTGTGACATTTTGACAAGGGACATAAAGATGTAAGGACCAAGCAATTCAGCTTCTCATTCTGAAATCATAGCCAGTCAAGAAGAATCCATAGCAAGAAGTCTATGTGCATTCCCTTTGAACATCCAGGGGATGCAGAGGAAGATAAAATCAAGAACACAGGAATACGGTCATTTGAATTCTCCTTTAGTACAATGAGCTAGTGGATTTTTAAAATTTTCTTCATTTTATTTTTCTTTTTCTTTTAGGAAACCTCTTAGACACTTCTAGAAAGTCCTACCCAATATGCTAGAGGAATATTTTGTGGGTTGAGAACTAGGAAAAGCACAGCTGACGTAATCCCATATAAAAGTCTGTCCTTCAAGGACCTGAAAACTTCAGCAGCCTTAAAAATCATATATGCATATGATAATTTAGTTTGGAAGGCAAACTAGGATTGGTTTGCTTGTGGACATACAAAGTCAAAGTCTTGAGTAGTTTCAAGGATGGAGATCACACAATCTGTCTAGGATAGTAGTTCCAGCATCGGACCACTGCCACTGTGAAATTTTATTTCTTTCAGTCCACCTGGAATTTCTCTTGTTGCAGCTTGTTTCTTGTCCTTTTCTTGGGCACCTAAGAAGAGCTCAGCACAGAGTTGTCTACAAACTCATTTTAGTTAATGGAAGATTTCAAGTTGCTTTTTTTCTTCTCCCAGCTAAACAACAGTTCTCTACAATTTTACCTGTAAAGTGGTTACCCTTCATTACCATGACTTACCTTGTCCTTGCCGTTGACTAGGACCAGTTTCTTTTCTGCAGGGTGACCACTGAGACAGTCAGTCCACAGCCTGTGATGTTACATGGGGCTGTCATGCTCCAAATGCAGGATGAAGCATTTGACCTTACTGAACTTCAGAAAGCTTGTGTCTGACTATTCCTCCAGTTTAAGAAGGTCCTTCTGAATGACAGCTCTGTTTTCCAGTGTTTCAAGTGATCTACAGAATATTCGGCCATCTGCAAACTCAGCAAGAACTCTTTCTGTCCCATTGCTGAGGTCATTAATGAAAACATTACACAGCATCTGCTCAATTATTGACCCCCAAGGATCATAGCTGGTAAATGGCTGTCAACTAGTCTTTGAAAGCTGACACCTAAAATGAACTCTGCAGTCTGGGTAGTTTTTCACGTGTTTTTTAAGCCATCCATCAAAACCATTTTTCTATAGAAAGATGTCACCGGAAATTGTCAAAAATATCACTAAAGTCAAGGTGAGCAACATCTAGTGTCCTCCCCTCACCTGTAGTCAGTTACGTGTCATCAGAGGAAGCACTCGGTTAATCAATCAGATTTGTTTGGATAATGGGTCCTTGGAAAATCCATGCTACCTCTTCCCAGTGACTTTGTTCTTCTTGTGCCTGGGCATGAATTACAGGACAGTTTGCTCCATCGTGTTTCCAGAGACTGAGGACAGACCTGCAGTTCCCTCGTTCTTTTATCCCTGTTTAAAAAAAAAAAAAAAAAAGGTGTGCAGATTGCCTTTTTGCAATCTTAAAGCCCTTTTTATCATCATGTTTTTCAAACATGATAGGGTAGCCTTGCAATGACATCAGTCAGCCTGCTCAACAACATCAGAAATATTCCATCAGGACCTACAGGCTGTATATGGTCCTTATCTCAGTGCTTATGTGGTCCTTATCTCAGTCTTCCTCTGCTGTGAATAATGCCACTCCCCCTCTGTCTCTCCATCAACTCTGCTCTGGGCACAACGCCCTAAGAAGCCTCAGAAAAGACTTTGCCAGTAAAATGGGGCTCTTCAGATTCAATATCAGGCAAGTTTTGACTTCCTCATCCTCTCTGCATGCTGCTCTTCTTTATTCTTCAAAAACTTTTTGTCCGCAGTTTCACCTTCCATATGTCCTTTTCTTGGGCTTTGAGAGGCTGTTCTTGGAATACTAGACTAGACTAGACTACCCTTTGCCCTGGTAGGCTGCCTCCCAAGCTATCTTTCTATCAGTTCCTGAACAAGCTGAAGGATGCTTTCCTGAAGTGCAGAGTGGTAATGGTACTGCTTGCCTTCTTCACATCACTTGGGAACTTGTACCCTACCACCTTATGATCACTGCAGCATTCATGATAAGACTGCTTTTGTTTCCTTGATCACTTGTTCTCTACCCTTGAGCAGCATACAAAGCAGAGCATGCTTTCTCTGGGCCTGTCCAACACATCCAAGCATAAATTATCTCTAGCAATTTCAGAAACTTCCTGAAATGCTCATGTCCAGCAATGAGTGCCTCCAAGCACATGCTGAGCTGCTGCCCAGCCAGTCAGACCCTGGCCTGTATAGTTGAAAGAGGTTATTCCTTACTGGATGTAGGACTTTGGATTTGCTCTTGTTAGATTTCATAAGGTTCACATTGGCAAACATTTTTCCCTCAGAGGTACATGTTTTCCTACTCACATGGTACTAGAGGAATGCTCTACTAACCATGGCTACTGCCTCACTTCACACGTGCAGATATCCTGCTGTCACCTTCCTTCCAAAGCAGTTGAAATGGAAATAATGGTGAGGCAATTCCATATGTTCTGATTACATATGACCTCATTAGCACACTTCTTCCTGCAAAAAAACCCCACAACAAAACCCTCTTCAGATAATGAAATCTTGTTCTGGAACAAATAAGTTGTTATTTTATGAAAAATCAGTGTAGGGGAAGGGAATTTCATTTTAGCAATTTTTTAATTTTTTTTTCTGAGAGAAAAAGAAACAGAAAACAGCAAAATGACAAAAGAAAAAATAAAACAAAAGAAAAGCAATTGCTGTATTTCAAAGCCAGTGAAAATTAGACTAAGCAGTAGTAGAAGCCAAATGGAAGGCATAATTCTTCTTTTTCCGTGACTGCTCAGACGTGCGTAATAGGCTTGGCAATGTGTCAAGGAAAAGAGGGGCCAAGCTGCGGTGTGTTTAGAAGAATCAAAAGGCTGCTCATTAAGAGAGGCAGATTTCAGCACGTCTCAGTAAAAAAGTCTGAAGCTCATTTGCAGCTTATTCCTTTCGAAGAGGATGGAGGAGGGTCATACGATACAAAAACACTGTTCAGCTTTAGAAGGAAAACAAATCCAATAGAGCATTCTTGCTAGGTGAGTTTTGTTTTGTTTGATTAAGCATAGTGTCCTTTAAGCCAAAAGCACAAGACAAAATGAAAAGCATGAGCAGGGCAACTAGTTGTAACAGCTGTAAAATGTGGACTCAGCTAGGTCATGGTGAAACACAGCCCATGTAATAGCACCAAAACCAGAAGACAGCAAACCCACTGTGAGTCCAGTTCTCTCACAGAAGTTACCTGTTAGAAATCAAATTGGCAGAAGTCACCTGGTATTTCATAGTGCTTGCATACTCCAAGCAAAGGAACTTACATGCCCAGAAAGTTAACATATTTCACTTTCTTTTTGAAAGAATCCCCAGGCTGAGACTTTTGTGCTTGATTTTTGATCAGGAGGGTATGAGTCTCAGTCTCTCATCACTGATGTAGTTTTCGTTTTGGGAGTAGAGGAACAGTGTTTTTGTGGTCTGTCATAGAGCTTCCTTCCACTCTTCCCAAGATTCTTTCACCATTGCCTTTGTGCACCCTGTTCATGAAAGGATGCTGCAAGATACTACATTTGGTTGGGCGTGGTGGATTTCTAGACCACCTTGAGTGGAGAAAAAATATTTCTGAGTATTTCAGAATGAACAGTCAAGGGAGTAACCCTTCAGTGCTTAAAGGATGGGAACCTAAGGTCCATACCAGATCCTCTAGGTTTATTTTCAAAGCCAGTTTAGAATTGTTATTATGGTGTTCTGGTTTGGTTTGGTGGGGTTTTTGGTAGCGGGGGAAGGGCCACAAGAAGCTGAGACGCTCCCCCTGCTCTAGAACCAGCCGAAGAGCCATTAGAGGGACAATAGATGAGCCTCATCCATTAACATACGAAAGAACTGAGATAGGACCTGAGCAGAGAAGCACTTAGGGGAGAAGAGCTGTGCTGGGGAATGAGAGCAGTGTTGGTGGTTGGTGAGGAAGAAGAGGAAGAAGGTGCCCAAGCAGAAGTTTCCCTGCAACCCATGACAAGATGGCAGCTGTGCCCCTGCACTCGTGGGGGAACGTGGTGGAACATTCCCTGAAGGTGCCAGGAGGGGTGAACTTGGCCACTGGACTTGGATTTTATGGCCAGAGGATTTGCTGCCTGTGGACTCTGATTGTGCAGCTTTGAAAGGCCCCGGCACCAGGAGAGGTGGCTGTTCCCGAAGGATCCCATGACTCTGTGGGAAGCCCAGGCTGGAGCAGCTCTGGACCTCGTGGGAAGGACTCAGGAAGGAGAGGTTCATGGAGGACTCTCTGCCATGGGAGGGACCCCGTGGGGAAGCAGGGAAGGACTGTAAGGAATCCTTCTTCCTGAGGAGGCAGGAGCAGCAGGAACCCCCAGCCTGTGAACTGACTCTAAACCCCATCCCCTGTCCCCCTGTGCCGCTGGGGGGAAGGAGCGAGAGAAACCGGGAACAAAGTGATTTGGGCCTGGGGAGAAGGGAGGGGTGGGGTAACATATGCAAGCCCTGCTCTGTGTGTGTCTGTGTCCTGTGTGTGTTTGATTAGTGTGAAATTAAATTACTATTTTTCCCCCAAGTTGAGTCTGTTTTGCCTGGGACCTTAATCGGTGAAGAGCCCTCCTTGTGCTTTGTCTCAACCCATGAGCTTTGTCCTCCTCATCCCAGTGTGTGTGTGGGGAGGGGAGCTGAGTGAGCGACCATGGGGCTGTTCTTTTCGTTGTCGTGTTGTTCCAAGCGATGACATATGGGCATATTCAGGAATCACTACAGTGCAGCCCACACAGTGGAGCAATGACTTCTCGTTGGTCCGGGACAGAAGATACAAATTAGGACATCAGGTCAGCATGGACCAGATCTGTTCTCTCTACTGTTCTTTTTTTGTCAGGCTTTATAATACCACAGCTTGGACACCATTCTGTCCTACTATTTTGTAATGTCTTCTACCATTTTGGTTTTGAGTTCTCCTCTTCTTCTGACCCTGCACACCTGAGAGAATTTACACAAAACTTTAGTTCAAGCCCTCTCTGGTATTTTAAGAAGGTAGTTCCTCCTCACTGTTCTGTCAGCATCAGGGAATGCCTTCTGTTTCAAAAGGACTGCCATTTGAGTATGAAGAAAACTGTTAGTATAAAAAAAAAAGTAGGAATTTGCAAATGAGTTGCTGAAAATTTACAAAGAGGACAAAGAAGGAGGAAAAAAATAGATATTATGTTTCTATTTATGCATTCCTTCCTGTTCTCTCCTTCCTCCACTTCTCCCTTCCTCCTGTTCGGATTATTTGATGAATAAAGGGCTTTTATTATAAACTTTACTGAGAATGTTAAAGTTGTTCTTCTACCTTTTTTGACACATAACAACCTTCCAAGAGAAAAGGCTGCAAAACCCACATGACGCTGAGGGGATATTAGGGCTTCCCTTTATATTTGAAGTTCTGACCTCTGTTGTAATACGTCATTTGTGAGTACCTTTATTTAATTAACTAACAGTTTATGTTTGGGAGTGACCTCAAAGTTGAAGTCCTGTGTAGAGGGTGTCACTCTGGTCTATTCTCAGGGTGTTAGAAGGGTACAAGCAATTGCAGTGAGGTCTGCAGCAGAGAGGAAATGTCATTTGTTCCTTATGGATGGCAGAAGAAACTGCTGCTATCTGGGAATCTGACAAGTCTGCTGAACTGCAAATAGAAGTGTAAGAAAAGCCAGCTGAACACCCTTGAGCAGTTTTCCACTGTAGCCCCTACACAAAACTCTAGCAGCTGAAAAGAAGCCTAATTGAACTACATCCCTGAAGAAGAGAATTGCCAGCACTGCAGGGTCTGCTGTGACCCAGCTACTCCTGGCTGTGCAACGGCCTCCAGAGGACCCACCACTGAGTCCCTGGCAGGGTGTTTTAACCATGGGCTGAACTTCTGCGAATTAGCATGTAAGTTGCTGAAACTTACTTTTATTCCATCATCTCTTTGCTGTGTGAGCTGTTTGGGGTGAACAGGAAAGGCAGCCTCTTAAACAGAAGTGAAGCAAACAGATATATCTAGGACCTGTTGGTTACAAAAGGCATTATTTCTATCTTGCTTCTCTCTTTTTCTGCACTGCAAAGAAGGATTCCTAGTGCAAAACCAAGCAGTGCTATGTGACCCATGAGGATTAGCTCCAGCACCAGTGCACTGGCCAGAGCCACACTGCACAGCACCTGTCTCTAGCCCTTGTACCTCTAGTGTTCCTGTGCTGGCATGTGACTGCACCACAGCATCTCGTGAAAGACCCACATCGCACACTTTGTCACTCCTGTGACCTGGCACTGCCGACTCATACTGCACTTACTTTTGATGCTTCTGACAATGCCTGTTGGACCAGGTAGACTCTCCTGTGTGGCTTCTTTGATCTGGGCAAAAGAAAACATCACCTGCTCAACACATCATACTAGATGGCTGGAAAATTTCTCTGCAGACATGGACAAGGCTGCTATCAGAAACAGGGGATATCAGACCAGATCACTGAAACTAGATGGTATTCATGAGATTAGCCTCATTCCCCACCCTCAGCAGTCCAGTTTGTTCTGCATAGCTAACCAGCAAAAAGAGGACTTCTACAAATGCTCTTGAATGTCATGTCTCTTATTAATAAGCTGGACTGCAATTCCATCTCCAGACATTCACCCACATTTGTCAGCACAGAATATCCTGGCTCAGAGCTGATAATTCTGTGATGAGAAATGAGGTGGAAAAATCCAAGATGAATCTGAAGGAGGAAACATTTCAGGAGACTAAACTGTAATCCCCTTTGTTTGTGTATTTCTCAGATCCAAATTCCACATGTGCATAATCTGTGTCAATACAAGGAGGCAGCCAGGGAAAGGATGAAATAAATATTTTACAGTAATAAACAAAAATCATTGCCTTTCTTAAGTATCATTCCTCATGCACACAGTCACAGGATGGATTTATTAAAAACCAGTCCAAGGCCTGGCACAAATTCTGATTTAATACTGTGAGGGCTTTTCACCCTCCCCCTGGCTGTAACAAAACCTGCTTGGTGGGGACCTGCTGTTTACATCCAGCGTGTGTTAGGCATCGTCGTAAATCCATGATTGCACAAAATAATTTCCACAGTCTGGCACCCTGAACTTCATGTTTATCCTAAACACACACATGCAACTATTTATGCTGGAGAAATCCCTTAGAACACAATAGCCACAGGCAACATCAAGCTTTAGTATGGATGGGCAGGTGAGAAGGTATAGAGTGCAAATGCATGCTGTTTTCTCCTATAGTTTCCAAGAGCTATAAAAATGTTTGAGGTGCACTTAAATGGAACGGTGCAATGGTGTTCTGTAGTGTATCTCAAGCGAGAAGAGCTAGAGAGCCATAGGGGTTGGTAAAAGAGCACTGCCTTGACTGCAGACTTCCCTCCAGCTGAATTTCCTTGTGCTTTTGGATAGAATCACCACTTCAGACACAATGTAAAATTTTCATCTGCAGGATTTCTTCTGGATTTTTTTTTTTTACCCCTTGCTTTCCTTCCTCACCTCTCACTAATGGAAAAAGACACATTTGTTTCTGTCTAAAATTAGTATATTGTCTTTGTGTTTCCTTCCTCTCTCCCTGCTTAAAAGCTGCATTCTCAAATTAGGACTGGCATGATCTAATTAAGACAGACATAAGAGAGAGATAATGCTCCAAAGGAAGGCTAGAATAGGAGTACCAGGAGGAAAATTGTGATTATTTTTTTTTTTTTTTATTCCTGCTCAGGCATAGTCCTAAAAGACATGAAGCAACACACATGCCTACTCAAACAAGTTGTTAGCAAACTAATCGTGCATTACAAGACAGCAGAGCCACACTGTGCTCATTATACACTATTTAAAGATGGTTTTAGTGCAGTCAGAAGGCAAATCAAACATTCCTAGACATAAGGTTGAGCAGGGAAGATTGCTTCTTTCCTTTTAGGAGAAATAGGAGAAGTCATTTGCTTTAGGATCAGTCTGTCTTCATGAAAGACCAGAATAATGAGCCTGAATTGCCTATCTGCTCAACTCTAAGGGGCCTTTAGTAAGAGACTCCTTTTCTCAGTTTTCTAGAAGAGAACAGGAAGAAGGACTTTCCAAGCAATCCATCCTTGTGCCTTGTGATAAAGCGGCAGGCAACAAATAGCTAAAGGTAGTTGGCCATGCTAGTAATGGATACTTGCAACAAAAAAATAACTTTAAAGTGAACAACAGAAGGAGATAGTTTGAATAGGAAGAGAACTTCCATCATTGTTAAACATAGACTCAACATGTGTCAGAAGTATATATGCATATATGGTTGCATCCCATAGAATCATAGAACTATCCAGGTTGGAAAAGACCTTTGAGATCACCGAGTCAGACCATCATCCCTACTCTTCAAAGTTCTCCCCTAAACCACATCCACCAACACCACATCCAAACAACCCTTAAACACATCCAGGGGTGGTGACTCAACCAGCTCCCTGGGCAGCCTATTCCAGTGTCTAACCACTCTTCCTGTGAAAATTTTTTCCTAATGTCCAGCCTAAACCTCCTCTGTTGCAGCTTGAAGCCCTTCCCTCTTCTTCTGTCACTAATTACCTGTGAGAAGAGACCAGCACCAACCTCTTTACAGTGACCCTTCAGGTAGTTGTAGAGACTGATGAGGTCTCCCCTCAGCCTCCTCTTCCTCAGACTAAACATTCCCAGCTCCTTCAAGCCTTCTTCATAAGATTTATTCTCTAGGCCCTTCACCAGCTTTGTTCCCCTCCTCTGTACTTGCTCCAGCACCTCGAGATCTCTCTTGAATTGAGGTGCCCAAAACTGGACACAACACTCCAGATGTGGCCTCTCCAGTGCTGAGTACAGAGGGACAATCACCTCTCTACTTCTGCTGGTCACACTATTTCTGATCCAAGCCAGGATGCCATTGGCTTTCTTGGCCACCTGGGCACACTGCTGGCTCATATTCAGCCAAATGTATTCATCCCATGTATGAGTATGATAAAAGGCTGAAAGACAGGTCTTTTATCTCTGAAGACACTTCTATTCTAATACTAATAGCCTACATATATGAAAGACACAGATTTATCAGTGAACAGTGGATTTCATGTCCAGACCTTGTGATACAGTTATTCTTCTCATTTCAACAGGATACAATTAATTTTCTTGATTTGCATGACGTTGTACTAAAATTGAAGTTTTAGATTTTTTTATTTAAAAAAAAAAATAAATTATAGATGTATCATAGTGGTTTTGCAAGCATTTGATAAGTGAGATCCAGTCCTTGCCATTCCAGATAACATTGTTATCCTGTACAAGATTGTTCATAATCAAAGAACTCACTTTTATTGTATTAAATTCAGTCATGAAAGAACAAAAAATTTCCAAGTAAAGCATGTCTGCCTTAGATATCTTTGTATATAGTCTTTGCTGTATGTGTGCTGCTTTTGTAGTGTATTCTGTGGAGACCACAATGATCCCAATGAGTCTTTCTGTAAACTGTATGATAAGGTGTGATTTGTCTCTGTAAACATTTTAGATATTCTAGGGCATGAACTGCTTTTATATATATATATAAAATTCATAATTCAGACTGTCCTCTACAACACTGGAATATGTAGGATGTCTTTTACATAAGGTGTTCCATGCAAACATCTGTGCTTACAAGGGCAGTTGTGTTCCAGTTGCTTTATACACCATGGACAAAGCACATGAAACAGCTAGACATCTTATGCTGTTGTTTTCTTGTCTATATATACACAGCTAATCAGGCCAGGACCACAACTAGTCTAGACAGACTTTTTCAGAAACAGTGAGATGGGAGATGAACTGGAGACAGAATGGCTGGGAGAAGAGTGAGCAGGACTAGGCTCACTAGACTAGTTCATCCTGCCTCAGGGTCCCTTCACAGCCTTTCCTTTGAACCCCAGCTCATTGTCTGTGGGAGGAATTCCTCTCCCTTGGCCTGATCAATGTGAGACTGGCCATGTAAAGCAACATCATAGAGTCATAGAATCATAGAATGTATTGGGTTGGAAGGGACCTCTAAAGGTCATCTAGTCCAACCCCACTACAATAATCAGGGACATCTCCAACTACACCAGAGTGCTCAGAGCCCCATCAAGCCTGACCTTGAATGTCTGCAGGGATGGAACTTCCACCACCTCACTAGACAACCTGTTCCAGTGATCCATTAAATGCAGGTCATTGACTCATTTCTCTTACAGAGGTTTGAAGAAAGGGTAATACCAGGCACTTGGTATCCTTTCTTGCATATGCACCTCAACTTTCAGACCAGCCTTGTAGGAACCACTCCTTTCCATTTACACAGAAAAGGCCTTTTGTATGAGAGGAGGAAAGCTGTTGCTGCTTTGATGGCCACTTAGAAGAGACTAGTGCACCTGTGAGGAAGAGCCAGAGGAGAAACCTAAGAGCATCTGTTTGCTCAGCTTGTGCTGTGCATGTCTTCCTGAGGAAACTACGAGTGAGCTGAATTGTTTCATCTGAGATACAGCCACCCATGATGCTACCTGTCCTGTAAACAGTGGAGCAGGATACTTGTCTGGGGATGAAAAATACTGAAAGTAAACATAGATGCCTACATCAGACACATAACATGAATGGAATGGAATGGAAAGGAATGGAATGGAATGGGATGGAAAAGAAAAAGTAGTTCCAAGAAGGGACCCAGGATGATCATCTAATACAACTGCCTAAATATGGAAGCCTGCAAGAAACCTGCTCTGAAGCACCGTATGTGCGGTTTCCTGTTTTACCTGGTCTTTCCTAGAGCCAGGAAGTGCTTATGGCTTCACAGACTGTGATGCAAGTGGAAGGAGTCTGTACACAAAGACTGGACTTTCACTGTCTCTGCTTCACTGAATAGTGTTCTCCAGTCTGTCATTGTCACCACGCATTGAAGAGTACCAATAAAGTCCTTATATATTTCCTTAAATAGCAAAGAGAATAACTGCAGCACTTTGTGTATATTATCTGTTCTCTGACAGCAGGAGGCAAAACCATTTCATGGCAGCCTCCAGGGACAGTGGAGGGTTCTTAATAACCTGACAAGGGCACTGCTTCCCCACCTGATTCCCAGCCCCAAGCACAAACCTGAGAGTGGACCAAGCACCAATCCATTACAAGGCTCTTTTGATAATTGATAGTGGTTATCTTACTTGTCAGTACAGTATTCTGAGAGACCACAAGATTGATGTCCATGGCCTAAAATGATTCAGTACATTTGTTTTGTGCATTATGTTATCTTTCAGAAGTTCCCATCAGATTAACAATTTCAGTCAGAAAATAGGATATGTCCTGTTCTCTCCCTTTCCCTTTACCCCCAGATGAGTTTTAAGCATAAATATCTAACTAAACTGCACTCGAAAAAAATCCAAACCACCACCACCACCAAAATATTTTTTAAAAAAAGAAAAACAACAACAGCAAAATCCAAGTAGACTAAATAGACATATTTTTGAACTTTTCTTCTTTTAAATTGTAGCTTTAGATTAAGGGACTCAGGCTGCATTTCAATCCCCTCCAAGTTGGCGAGGATCCATAAGACTTTCTCTGCTGAACAGATTATAGGCAACTGTGCAGTGTGTGTAAATTTGGAAGAAGCTTGTCAACATGGTTATCAGCACTCTTAGAAGTCCCAGACACCATAAGAGCCCAACAGTATACAACTACATGGTAAGATTATCTTCCCTCACAGAACTGAGCCCATCATCACCATGATCCCTGCAACAAAAAACACCTATGTCATTTGTACCAAGTTCCTACAGTCTGTCTGTGCTACATGACTGATGGTCCAGCTATAGATTTATTTTTTACTGATGATCTCTGGGACTGTGAAGGCAGAGATAAAACAGGGCTGGCAATTCGCCCACTCTGAACATGCACCTCTGCAGTTCTCTGCCCCCAATCCAGACAGCAGGCTCAAGCCCAGCAGCCGATGCTTCCCATTTCAGACATCTTCACACCAGTCCCATGGTAAGCTAAGCAAAGCCCAGCTTCTTTTCCCACCCTTCATTCATTCCTCTTCGCAGAGCATGCTGCCTGAACCCTTCCAGATGAAGTTCTTCACCTGCTCCAGCACCACTCAGTACTAGCACAATGCTGCCCCATTCGTGGGACAGTCATGCTGAACCAGATCAGGTTGGAAGGGTGTCCTAGAGACAGTAAGCACAATCTTCTGGATACACTGCATACAGCACTATTTGAGCCACCTTTTGGGTCTGCAAGAAACAGAAGAGGGGTTTGAGTTATTTTATCTAAAATAGTGTACCTGCTCTGGTAATTTGATGGTGAACCACTGTTGAGCAGCATGAATTTAAATGAAACACAGTCTTTCCATCTGTCTGTGACTCCTGTTATTCCCAGCATGATGAGGTGGTGGGAAAATGTGTCAAACTAATAGCTTATTGAAAAGGCTGAAAATCAGTTGATCTGCATTTAAATTTCATTTGATAAAAGTGCACTTGGTACTGTGGGTGGTCATGTGGTACTATCTGGTTTCTAAAAATCCAGGCATTAGAATATCCAGATTTCTATTAAACTATATTCAGAGTCACTAGGCATTGTAGATATTTTTAATGAGAGATGGGTTAAATTGTACAAGAAGCTTAACATAATATGGGATCTTTGACATAAATGTTTCATAAAGGCATTGTACATATCCACAATGGGAAAAATCTTTCCTGCATGGTTATGAGGGTGGGAGGTACATCTGTAGCCATGGAAGCTTGTCACTGTATCCCATACAGGCACATGCATATGGAAAAACATAGTACTTCTCTTGCTAGAAAGGTGACAGTTATGAAGAGTTTCCTTGGGAGTTCAGGGCAAAAGGGGCCTAGACACCAGGCAGCTACAGCCGGTATAGAAGCTAACACTACAAAGCTGATTGGTGGCTCACATAATTTGTGGATGTCCCCTCCCTGGAAGTGTGCAAGACCAGATTGGAGAGGGATTGGAGCAACCTGGTCTAGTGGGAAGTGTCCCTGCCCATGATGGGGGCTTAGAACTAAATTACCTTTAAAGTCCCTTCCAACCCAGACCACTATATGACTTTGTATTTTCTATTATTAGCTCAGTCACACATTATGGGTAGCCTGATGAACCATTCCCTCCCACAAAACAAATTAAAGACAAATAAACCAAATCAAAACAAACAAACAAATAAAACAAGCACCTGATGAACAGAATAAAATGTTTGTCCATTTTGTGCTAGTCACCTGAGTGTGGTGGGAGCAAACACAGATGGGGGCAAATATGTTTTCAGAGGGAATGGGAAAACTCAGCAGTAACTGAAAGAGGAAACAGCTGCAATGCATGTCCATATTCTTCTTGTTGCCATTTCAAATGCTGGTTTGTTTTTTTGTTGTTTGTTTTTTCTATAGGGAGGGGGCAGGCTGTGCTGAGCCCTCCACGCTGAGCTGCTAAATGGATTTTTCCTCATGAAAGCTGGGGCAGAGAATGCGGCTGCCACTGATTACCACCCTCAGCTATTGGAGTGTAATTGTGCTGAGGGCCAGGCAGCTGCTGCCTCCTGCCCCTGAGTGGAAAGGAAGCTGTGCTTGGTTTTTAAGCAGAACTTTGGCTGAAGTAAAATAAAGCATTCACAAAACATACAAGCAGAAGTAAACTAGATAGCTCTTGATTCTCTTCTTTATATTGGAAGCACAAGGAACTGTCTTCAGATCTTCATTAACACAATGACTCCAAGGCCATGGCAAACAGCTTTATAACATGGACCCTAAGCCAGGAGTGTCCTGAGCTACCACAAGCTGTGAAAAAATGACATGGAGATCTTCATGATAGGGTATTGTAGGCAGATAATAAAATTTCAGCTTAAACTTGCATCACCTTCCAGTGTGATTTGAACTGACAAGATCATGACCAAGAAAATTGCCCTGTATTATTGACAGCATGAAAATGGTCAGCAAGAGTATGCTTCTCAAAAATATTCACAAGGCTTAAGACTTCCTGTGCCCAATGTAACCCTCCATTTTGTCAGTAGCTTCTGCTCCCATTAAGGGCCAGGGGACTAATTTCCTAGATATCTACCAGCCCTTTTTGCTGTGTGCTGCCAGTGGTGGGAAGTCTCAGCAGGGGTATGAGAGCACCAAGGAAAGCATGGGACTGTGAGGACCCAAATAGCTCCTGGTGAGCCTGGGGAAAGTTGGTCAGGTACAGGTGTGTCTTGCACACAAGAGTGGAAATCATGGAGTGTTTTCATTTAATGTGTCTGTAACTGCTGGACTAGCTGGCCTTTAGGAGAACTATCTCAATTCCTCTCTTAGCAGCAGGGAAGATTGTGAGCAGGTGAATGATCCTTTATTTAAGAGAGCACATAGGCAAGTTATGTCTGCTATGACTTGGTAAGAAATAAAATGATAGTCATTTAATGTCTGATAGCATAAAAGTCCAGCAGCACAACTTTTTCCTCTCTTATTTATCAGCACTGTTGAATGAGGAATCAAGCTTTTCACTGATGCCATTTAATAAGGTAAACACTATGAAAGCTCTTTAGGAAACAGTTTTAAATAAAATATGAACACCTCCTAGCAAAGTGGGCTGCCCTGATAATTACAGAAACTGGCTTATTGACACATACATTTTTTGCACCAGCAGTTTGCCATTTATTTTTTCAAATCCAAGAATCACAGGCCATTTAAAAACAGAAAACCATATTCCTCTTTTCAAGAAGCTGGACACAAGAGGATTTTCGTGGTCCCCTTTGTCACACATCATTCATACACTTACCCTGAGGAGGGAAGCTGCAGAAGAGCTACTTGCTTGAGCAAAATCTTCTGGAATAGTCCGTGCCATTCTCTTCTTTTACATGACAGGCCTTATCTTCTTTCACATTCCCACAGTGTGAACCCAACACACAGGTCAAAGGGTTTCCAGAAGATGCATGGAGACCAGCAGAGCACTGGAGAAACCTTAGGGACACATTATGTGTCTTGCTGCAAAAGCACATTCCAGGAGAAGACAAAATAAAGTAGCAAAGAGTAAGAATGTTCTACCTGCCCTGAAAGTATACAACACTTTCAGGATTCCTCCAGTGGTGAAAGACACTCAAGCACACAGCAGGGTCCACAGAGCTATCTGCAGCAGGTTCAGACTACCCATAGATCAGTGGGCAAGCTTATATTGCTGTCCTGAAGGAGAACTCACCGGGGTCCTCAGTCTCTGTGTCAGAGTCATGATCCATGTACAGGTGGTAAAGGAGAGTTCATGGGTCAGAAGACCAAGAGCTGCCTCAATGGGAAATCTGCATTTAATTTCTTGCTTCACAACCCGGTCTACTCATAGTACACCCTTGTCTCATTCACTGTCAAGCAGAAGCAGCATGGTCACTAACTAGAGTGTTCTGCAGCAGTCCTTTTTTTTCCCCATGTTAGTGTTAGAGATACATACCTTGACTTGATATTTCTTCCACTCAGCAGAATGAAGGCATCTTCAGGTCATAGGGAATAGAAAACATCTAATTCTTTTTACTCCCATAATCCACTAAATCTCTAGAGACACCTCAGCTCCTTCTCAGAGGTTATTGATAAAAGTTAACTAGTTTTGTCAAAAAAACATGTAGCAACTGTGCAATGAAATTGCTGCTTGCGGTCCAGGAAGAAGAAACAAGGCAGTCTTTGATAGGAAGGAGGGAGGAAGGTGATAGATTATACAGCACCTCCTTGGATTTGACCTTTTGAGGCTGAATCCATTGCAGAAGGCTAGACAGATGCAGCTGTGGCAGTGTCTAACTTTCCTTTCTGTTCGAATTGTTCATGTCAACATCCTCCACACATCCTGAACACATCAGTGTTTTTAGAGGTGCATTGGCTTCAAGATGACTGCCATGACATTTACAGAGAAAGCTCCCACAGCTCCCCATTCATTTCTTTATTTGCTTTCTGTGACCTTTTCCCAGTCCATCTCCCGGAACTCCTCTTCCTTCTCCTCCGTTCCTGTTTTTCTCTCCAAATGGTGCTGGTCATCTCTCTGTGCCTAATTATGCTCAACACACTGCTGTTGTGAAAGCTTTTTTTTCCCTTGCATCTCCCACCATCTGGAGCAGTCTTTTTCTCTGCTGTTTCTTTCTGCTTCACTGCTTCTCCATCAACTTTCAAATCTCATCTGAAAATATCTCTGCTCCCATGCCTGTGCCTCTTAATTTCTCTCTCCCTCTGCTATTATGTATTATTTAACTTTGATAAGTACCTTGGGATACCATTTGTATTAAACAAATTCTACTAAATAAAGCTGTACTCTACTGTCAGCAGAGCTTACCCAAACTATTTGCTTTCCTGCTTGGTCTTCAGTAAACAGTAGAGCCCCCCTGTGCTGCTAACAAACATCATTATGCTGACTGCCCAGTAACTGGAAAGAGGAGGGATGTAGAGCAGCCCTGCAGATTTGTGAGCACCATAGAGGCTGCTCTGAGCCAGAGTTCCTCAGGTGGAGTGCACCTCACCAAGAGTGATCCCTGTGATAGTTGAGGGAAGACAAGGAAGCAATGCAAAAAGTTGTGAGATTGCAAGGCTTACTAACTGCCAAGGTTCTGTGAGGAGATCTGCTTTTCTCAGATCTCACATGTAAATACCTGAGGCAGACACCTGGCCTGAGGCACAGATCTGAGGCACAAATGGCTGCAACAAAATTATCTAAGCATTGCTGCAAATAGGCTCAAGGAAAGCCAGCTGAGGGTAAAAAGCGGGGCTATAACCTGCTCCTCTCTGAAGTGCAGAGCCCAGAGAGGTCACCGGGGGTGGTAGCTCAATGTTGTTATGTGTGAGAGTTCCCTCGTTTGCTGGCTCTCCTCATCTACTTTCCTTTAGCTGTGAAGTAAATAAATAAAAAAAAAAATTCAAATATCTATTATAATAATTTAAAAATGACAAAATAACAAGAGTGTGCCTTTTGGGGTCTTCTAACACTTAGTGAGACAGGTGCCATTTATCGGTGAACTGTTCATAGTAGTTTTTTCATATCAGTCTTGGATCCTGAAATGATCTGTGCTGCATCTCTTATGCTCTGCACCCACTATATGAAATCAGGAGGATGGGACAGTTATATCTATTCTACATCACAGTAACATAGAAATTCTCAATTCTAAACTTGCCTGAACCTCCAGAGCAGTGATCACTTTCCTAGTCCAGCCTTTAAACATTGCCCTGCATTGACATGTGTTCTACCTTCCATCAGAGGGTCACTGTGAACAAGAGGAGCTGGGCTGGCTTTGGGTAAACCCAAGTCCTCACTGGAAACTTCTGCTGAAGGGTAACACGTATCAGAGCAAGGGAGGAAATGGTGCTGTGTGGCTTACCGATTTAGTAAAAAATAGTTTACCCAGGGGATCTGTAGAGCAAGAAACATTCTGATAAACTGATTAGGAATAATAACCATTCTTTTGATGAAACAATAAACTTCTTCCTGAAAAATTAAAGAGTAAAGTGGCTACATTTATTAAATAAAGAATTTCCTATGAATTATTCACTCAGCTTTAGTGCTTACAGCTATTATATTAAAATATTCCCCTATTTAACATATAATGCAAACTAATAAAAACTAAAATAAACAGCAGTGGATTGTCCTGAGTGAGCCACACTGTAGGTTGTATTGTTATGCAGCTCAGCCTCAGTGGAATGGCCATTTATTAGTCTGCAAACATGTGCAGCCAAATTGGCTATTTACAGCCATTGGCCAATCAAAGTGCAGGGATTTGCATAGAGTTACTTTTCACTGTGGGCAAAAAGATCTATTCTAATCCTGCATGCTGCCTGTGCCAGTCTGACCACTGCTTGCTCTCAATTATTTGAACCAGACACACAGAGTTAACCCTCAAGTCCATTAAATTCAGAACTGAAACTCCTCTTGACTTCAGGAGAGCCAACCCTTTACCCCAGATTTCACCCAACTCGTAGGTGATAGAAGGAGATGTGACCAAAATGGGCCATGAGATAGATGAGATGTAGACCTGTTAGGCCGTAGCTTTGACCCACTTTTTATTGAACCCATAGGGTGGCTCTGGTGCCTTTCAAAATTAATTCCCTCTAACTAGCTTTAAAGTTTGCTGAAAACGGTCCCTCTTTGGGCAGTCCAGCAGCCATCAGCCTCATCACACCTTCTTGTCTTCATGCAGGGCAGCCAGAGAACCTGCTGAGCCAAGGGCTGTACTCCTTAAATCCTGTTCCATCACGTGGAAAATATTGTTGTACCTTGCACAGAGGGAAGGCCAAAACTTTTCCTTGATAAAACTTCTTCTGAAGAGCCAAAGGTAGCTTGATTCTCACTTTATTGTGCCAGTGTCTGAAAATGGTGTGAGAGCTGTACTGGAACAGACAGGTGAGCTTATCTTTGTCTGTGCACTGTGGTGCTCCCTGCTTAGCTTGGTTCCAGCCTATCCTGAGCTAACAAATACCAAGGCTGAAGGAATATATTTCCTATAAAAATTTCAGCCTGCAGGTTCCAAGTTTATTTAGCTCAAGTTGTGGTAATTACGGGCTCATAAATAGGAAGCACACCCTCGAGTACTAATCTACTTGTTAGAAGTTTATTGGGTAACACTGACCATAACAATACCTAAAACAGATATATAACCCCATTAAATGAGGTCTAGTCTTCAACATCCACGAGTCTATCTAGCAGGTTTAGTGTAAATTTTATCCCCCCTCTTCAGTACTTTACAGCCTTTTGTCCTTTCTTGCCTCTTCTCTGAGTCCTGGTACTTTCTGTGGTGATGTTACAACAGCACTTTAGCCATCTAAAAATACAGCACTAATAAAAGTGCCTTGAAAAAAGGGAACATAAGCTCTCACTTCATCATTCTGGTTTCTTGCCTTGATCTCTCTAACCTCTTCACATTCTCCTTGCTGGGTACTCTTTTGCTTAGCAACCAACCTTGTTGTCAGAAGCAAATGAAAAATAGGATTTTTTTGTTGATAGACACAATAATTGCAATAATACTAAATTTGGAGCACCTAATCCTAAAAACAGAGACCTGGGTACAAGGATCAATTCCTTATTCTTGCAGCTTTGTGTGAAACCACAGTAATTAAGTGCCTAAACACTTCTGAGGACAACAGCTTTATATTCTTTCCACTCAGTTCATCATTTTTAAAACACAAATCATTTTCCCACATCCATAAGTGGATTGTGAGGACAAATACATAGAGATCATAAGATAATCAGATACCATAGCTAAGAGGATCAAGTGATTACTATGTGTGAGTTATTATCCTGCTTTTTTTGTAGTGGTGTTTTTGGGTTTGTTTTTTTTGTTTTGTTTTGTTGGTGTTTTTTTTTTTTTCCCGCAGTGGCTAATATTATATTCTTCACACAAACTATGTAAGAGAAAAATGGATTTAATTTTTTTTTTCTATTAAAGCTTCATGCTAATTTTTTGTCACTGTGTCACAACCTGAAATAAAAATTTTCATCTCTTATAGTGTTCTCTGCTTTGTACCTGGATGTTTTCCTACGTCATATGTGTAACCACTTCTGTCTTTTATTTAATCAGTTCTCATTAATATCCTGTCACAAAGAGATATGTCAATCATTTTGCTGTTTTGCAGGGAAAAGGCTTGGTTTTTAGCAGTATTAAATATTTTGCCTTCTAAATTCCCAAACTACCTTTTAATCTTTGCACTCAGGCCTATCTTTGTATCTTGTTTAATTGGCATCTTGGTATTTTATTTAATTTAGTCCAATTTACTTTGTGAAGACAACCTTTCTGTTGTTTAAACTTATGTTTACTTAGTTAATTTATTTACAGGTATGATGTTACTGTAAGGTTTGAGCAAAGCTCTATTTTTATTTTCTTTACTCCTAGGAGTTCCAGTCTTCTGCTTGATCATAAATGTCATTAGTTTCTGATACAAGTGCTATCTCAGGTCTCAATACATTGTATGAGTCAGAGCTACTAGAAGTAAACCATGTCCAGAGGAGATAATTCATTTGTGCAAAGAGAACTTAAATATCTCCAGTAATATTTACTAGCCCATACTTCACACACACAACCCATGCCTAGCTTGGCTTTTTTTTCTATGGGGAAAAGAATTCTTCGCTGGATCATCCACAGTGATGCTCACATGCTCAGTTAGGTGGTCCTAGTTTATTTATCCAGCTGACTCTTCTGACCATCTGTGAATTTTCTGGCTCTGATGTCAAGTGAGCATAATCACCTCTCTCCACAGCCTCAAAATGCAGCAGGACAGGATGAGTGGGAGATCCTTGCTCAGCAGGCACATGTGCTCTTCTCTGCCTCTGCAGAATTATGGTGAGAGGCAGTCACTGCTGGGGTTTGTCAGCTACACCTTTTTTGGAGCAAGAGAATCTGCTAATTACATTGTTTGCACTAGACCACCAAATTAAAAAAAAAAAAAAAAAGACAGGAAAAAAAAAAAAAAAAAGGAAAAAAAAAAAAAAAAGAGGAAAAAAAAAAAAAGAGCAGCCAACAACACAAAGCTGAACTCTTGCTCAAAAGGAGAATTAAGAGGTAAAAAAAGAGTTCATTAAAGCAAAGTAATATCCTAAATAAAGCTAATGCACTCTCTTCTGTTCCAATGAGTTTCATGAATAATGGATAAACAAAGCTAACAAAATTAATCTGGTTTCAAAATTAATTTGACCCAACACAAAATTAGCAGTCAATTTAAAGCTTTGGTTGCTCAACGAGCTCTGAATATACAAAGAGACTGGGTGAGCAGAAAGAGCTGCAAACAGCAAAGAGCAATATTTTGTTCCCTAAAGTAGAAGACCTAGTTAATTAATACACAGCTAAGGTGGGGGATGCATTTCCCCTGCCAAAAAAAAACCCCAGAACTTTACTCTGATGTTTTATTTGTAAATTTAGGCTGTTTGGCTGAGATCCTCTTACCTGTTCCAGAAAATTCCTGCATTTCCTTTAATGGATTTTTGTCCTCTTTTGGAGAGTCCTGCCTTAATGCAGAACTGATGCTGCTGCCTTTTTTTAACACAGTCCGGTCTTCTGAAGCACAGAGGTTGCTCAGGGAGACGGAACTTCACTTAACTGCTCTGTGGCAGATGCCCTTGCTTGGTGTGCCTTGTCCCTCCAGGTGGGAGACTTGCTGACACACTAAAGCAGCTGCCAGCCTCTATTTTCAAATGTTTTTGAAACACTCTTGGAAATGAAATGCACCCCTGTGGCTTTGATCAGCTTTGGAGCTCTCCTCAGTCTTCATCCCGCTCAGCAAAACTCTTGTGGCTGTTCTTCCCAGCAGCATCCTATGGTACAATGATGGCTCAGCTGTTTCTCCAGCCATGTCCCTGGCATGGATTATCTAGGAAAAGTGTAAATCCCAAAACTTTTTTCATGCTTTTAAAGAACTCCTCATCCAAAGAAGACTCATAGTCTGCCTTTAGATTAGCCTTTCCCCACAAAACAGACATGAAACTATCTCCGTGAAATAAAAGACTCACTAGTTAAACTGGTTAGGGCTTAGTGGCATCAAGGAGGTGAAATACCTAATGCACAGAGTATTAGTGGTAAAGTTTCACACAGTTGTCTAGTCTGCATCAAGACTGCTTTCTCAACTAGTGAACCAGCATACTTTCACTGACTTCACTGGCCTTGGGCTGATATGAAAGCTTACTCTTCAGCAGTTAGAAAAAATGATTTCTACCTGTTTGTCCCAGGCTCCAGTTACCAGGTGTGCAGCTTTATATGGGTTTTCATTGTAATTGTACACAGTGTAATCGTTGCTGTTTGGGCCATTGCTGGATGGTGTCCTTGAGGAAGAGAGACTGATTACATCTTTTAAATGCTTTCATGAAGTCAACTTCAATCATGGGGAATAAAGCCTGGAGAAAAGCTGAAATTCACAGAAAGGAGTCGTTTTAGATTGTCAGGGTCCTAAATAAGTACACAGGAATTACTTGCTATTGCAGATCTAAAAGAAATACTTGAAGATGATGAACCCTAGTTCAGCTAGATATTTTTAGGAAATTATTTAAATTATTGAGATTATATTATACTAGGGCTGGTGGACAACAATAATAAGTCCATGTTTCTTCAAGTTATTTTTCTTCAAGAATATATGATTCTCTTGTAAGAAAATAAGTGAAATTTTTTGGCATTTCAGAGTAACTGTCACAGAGTTAGGACCCTCCAAGAACTGGAGAAAGAAATACAGTTGTGTTTCTAACAAAACACATAAACTATTTCTGAACTACTTTCTTCCAAGTAAAAGAATTTGAAAGAAGTTAAAAAGGCTTTAAATTGGAATGAGTTTGAACCTCATCTCAGTCAGCTGAAATTAGAGGGGCAGTCTTAAAGTTCCTTGAGCACCTGTTCACTTGTGTCCTCACAAATGATGAAATTTGAAACTGCTTGGGTATTTTTAAGTTGTATCAACCCATTCCCATTTCCAAAAGAGAGATAAAGCCTACAGCTGCTGCTGTTGTTTCTGATGCAGCAGTCATTGGAGGCCCAACTCCAAGTTTCCAGGCAAACATGTTCCTCACATAGGGGACCTTTATGACAACTGTTCAGCTCATGCTCTCTGGCACAGCTGAGGAGATCCCAGCAGAAGTACACTGCTTAGTTATCTTGACAGATTTTAGGCCTGAGCAAGGCAATTCTTTGTGAAGGCTACTGTGTTTTGCTTTTTTTGGGGGAGTTGAAATGTGGTTTTGTATTATTTTCTTGCACTTGACCCTTCTTGCCTCAAGTGTAGAATGGGATAACAGTGCAGATGAGAGCACCAGCATTGCAATCTAAAGCACTCTCTAACTCCAGTGTCCCTCAGAAGTCCCTCTGTAATGGTCAACTCCATAATCCTTACCATCATTCAGCTGAGCAGGCTTGAACCCTTATCTCACAGAAGTGGCGGCTGCACTTCTCACTTCTAATGAGACTTTGGTGAAGACAGATAGTGAAAAAAAATAAATCACCTAGCAGAGCCCTTGTCCTTGATTAAAAACTTCTGGAGGTATTTGAAGCAGCTTCTGTGGCCTAGTTGGGTTTTGTGCCTGAAGCAAACAGCAAAGGGACTGGAGATTAAATTGTGCAAAGGGACAATGCTTCATTACTGTCACCGAATTACGGGGTTGCTAAGGAAAGGAAAGCTGATGGCTTCTCCTCCATAGATCTATGGAGCAGAAGAGGTTGTCCAATCCTTGTGTTCTTCTTGACACATGCACACACATACATGAAACTCCATGCTGTGTAATGCTTGGTTGCTGATTTATGAGTTTACAGTCCGTCCCTGCAGATTTTCCACCTGGAAGGAGGGGTCCCCAACAGCTTGAATATGGCTGAGAGTCATGGAGCATATTTGGAAGGAAGGAGCAAAAAAGATAATAAAGGACTCTAAACATCAGGTAGTGTGTGAGGACAGCCAGGTCTTCATAAGTTGTAATTAAAATGATTGCTCTTTCTTACTGCAGTAATCACAAGGCTGTTGCAATTGCCAGTGACCAGCAATGCACAGGGAAGCTGGATTCCACAACCCCTTGTATCAAGTTAAAAGCAGCTTCATACTTGTTATCGCCACTCTGTCCCACCCAAGTATTCCCTTTCCCTGGAGCAGAACTGGCATAGCAGTCTCCCTGGTGATGTGTGATAGGACCAGAGGGAATGGATGCAAGCTGCTCCAAGGGAGGTTTAGGCTACATATTAGGAAGCATTTCTTAACTGGAAGGGTTGTCAAGCATTGGAATAGTTTGCCCAAGGCAGTGGTGGAGTCACCATCTCTGGTGGCATTTAAATGGCATGTGGACCTGGTGCTTAGGGTGCTTAGTGGTGAACTTGCAGTGTTAGGTCTAAGGTTGGACTGGATGATCTTGCAGGTCTCTCCCAGCCAAAGACATTCCATGATTCTGTGATTCTGTAATTAAGTGCTAGGAGGGGTTATTCTGCATGGGCAGCCTTACACAAATATCCTTCAGCCTTGCTTAGGAAATATCCAAGATGCTCAGGACACCAATCAGACAACGTTTGACCCTACTTGGCAGAGCATCATCCATGTCTGCTCCTGAGAAGGAGAAAGTGACAGCGCAGCTTAAGGACTCAGCTGGTGTTTACTAATGGTCTCACCAGGCACAGTTTATAGGGATCTTCAGGGCATGCTCAGTCTATCAGTGTTTAATGATGCAGTTTCAATAGCCTCTAAGAGAGCTGTGGGGCCACTGCCTCATCCTGTCCTGGACTCTCTAAGAGCTCACACTGTTCAGTAAGCATTCACCTAGGTAACATTTTCAAAACCTCTGCCTTTTCTTGGCATGAGTGCCAAGGGTACAGGAGGAGATTGTGTTGATTTATTATGCAAGAGATTTGGAGTCACCTGGAAATAACAACAAACTTTTTCAAAGTCTAAAAGTACTTTCAAATCTGGGTACTTAATATGAGTTTCATAGAGTCAGATATCTGTAAACAGTTTGCTTTCAAATGGGTAGTTTTGATCCATTCTTATGATTTATCCAAACCCATGGCCCACTTGAGATTTTACTACTGTGATAACCAGCTTCTTCTCCTCATCATTATCCCTGGAAGAGTGTTACTAATGACTATTGACAGTTGTCAGCTTGCCTTTATTTCTAAGTGCCTGAGTGGAAGTTTTCCATCTGATGAACAGGGTAATAGCATCAGATGATCCCTAGCCATGGTCTGTGTGCATGGTTAGCCTGCAGCTAATGAAAGGTAAGTTGAGCTATGCCTCAATACCTGAAGGCTGAGAGATTGCACATTAACTTGCATTTGCCAGAGGGCAGGAATATGTGTGAATAATTATCATGACTCAGCTAGTGAGCAGCCCAGGCATAATTTAAAAATTTAGAAGAGAGGCACAATGCATTTGGAAAAGGAGGCTCCTGTCAGCTGCCCCAGATGGGTGCCCTTCTCTTGGTTCCAGGCCTTGGTCATATAAAACTGGACCAAATATTTGTTGATCACTTACCTATGCGTCACTCACATCTCTGTGTCAGGATGTTCCCCTGCATTTTATGGTTATTTCCAATCTACTAAAGCTGCTCCTTCTGAACTACTCTGAATTAACTGGAAGCAGTCATCGTCATCTTTTTGCCCAGAGTGGGCCTTCTCCTAATGACAAATAGTGGCTTCTCCAAGGCTCATCCAGGTTTTTCTCACAAATTTGTATGATTAAGTATTAAAAACCCTGATATAATGAATGCTGTCTTAGGAATTAGGTATGTGAAGTTTTCCTGGGAACACTTTGGGTACATAAGGGGGAAAAAAAGCTGGAAGAAAGGGTTTGATTTAAACAACTAAGCCAAGCTTCTGCTGGTGCATGATGGATAAAGCCAAGGGGGGAGATGCCACTGCATGTTCCACAGGGGGCTGATGTGGAGGATAAAGTTGAGGGAACCACATAGACTATTCATGAACTTCACATGAGAAACTTTCTATGTCATTTATGAGCTATCCATCAAAACTGGAAACTTTCAGTAGATGTTTTAATTAGCCTGTATAAGCAGCAAAAATATCCCATGAAATGAAGGTTGCAAAGCAATAAAGATATAGGTATCTTGAACACAGAAAGGCTAGGTGAAGTAGGAAAAAAGAAAACTAAAAGACAAATAAGTTAGAGCATTAGACAAAATACTATGTACCATTTTTGCTTTTCTCATACTTGAGGACGTTGTCAAATGCCTATGCAGTACAGCAGACACCTCCAGCTGAACAATCTGGCAACCTGTCCTTGTCTAGGACCAAATTTCAAACGTAGTTTGTTCTTGGACTCATGCCACCTTACTCTGATTCCTCCAGGGAGGACAAAGCAGGGGACTGACAAGGTTGATAAGACTTTGATTTTAAATTCTCACAATTTCCAAACTTTTTCTGGTACTGTAACACTGGATTTGTTCTCATATTGAGCTGTTAAATCAACCACTGGGCTTTAACATAATTAGCAACAATTTTTCAAACCTTTTACCTTCCTGATGCTATCACTAAGACACGACTCACAGGCTATTGTCTAGTCCTAACCAGTGAAAATGAGGGAAGAACTGCAGATACTGATACATTAGCCAACCCAGTAAATCATATCTCTGGACTAGAACCTCCAGCAAATGAACAGATCTTATGCTCTGCTGGATTATATCTGCAGTGCTCTCATTCCTGTTCTAGAAATTTCATCCTAACATAGAAAAAAAAAGCACAAAATTAATGTGTCACATGCAATTGTTTAAGCATTCACTTACTGTAGTTAATAAAGTTGTTACTAGTGAACTTCTTTCAGGATGTCCCACTCTACATCCCTGTTTGTGTAGAGATTACACTGATTGAATGTGGTGGTGTTCCAGTTTCTAGGCCTGAAGCCTTTATCCTGTGATTAAGTGTGATCCAGTATGCTCAACTGGGCCTGGCATCATCTGGTATAAGAGTGAAGAGGTGAAGACTGCTCCTCACTAGCTCCTATTGACAACTGCAACTTCTGTTGTTCTCTTCTTATTTCTCCTGCTTAGTACAATCTTATGAATCCATGGGTTCTGTGTCTGGCTGGGATGGAGTCAACTTTCTTCGTAACAGCCTGTACCATGTTGTGTATGTGTGCTTAAAAAGGTGTTGATAACACACCAGTGTTCAGCTATTGCTGCAGTGCTTGGACAACACCAAGGATTTTTCTTTTTCCCACCCTGTCTGCTGCAGTGAGCAGGCTGGAGTGGGTAATAAAATAGAAGGGGGCACAGGTAGAACATCTGATCAAAACTGACCAAAGAGATGTCCCATATCACATCATACTGCCCTGAGCAATAAAAGCTCAAGGAGAAGAGGAGGAAGGTGAGAATGTTTCTATGGAGTTTGCCCTCCAAACTAACCACTACCAGGCAGAGGCCCTGCTTTCTGGGGAGCACCTAAACATCTGCTTCTTGATGGGAGGTAGTGAGCAAAACCCTCCTTTGCTTTGCTTGCGCTCACACCTTTGTTTCACCTATTAAACTATCCTTGTCTTGATCCACAAGTCTTCTCACCTTCTTTCTATTTTATCTCCATCCTACAGAAGGCAGGAGTGAGTGGCTGTGTAAGTGCTTAGCTGCTGACCAGGGTCCACCCACAACACCAGTGCAATGCCAGGCCATTCCAGTAACCACCAAACATGTTGCTCAAAGGCCACTGTCCATGGCAGTTGATGGCAGCAAGCTGCCACAAGTGCAAGCTGGTAGAGATGTCTCTTGATCTCCCTTTGTATTTTAGCACATAAGAAGATTTTTTTTTTTTTCATATTTATGTATCCTGCCAGGTACACAAATCCACCTATAATGGACCCAGGAAGCAGTTTAAGCTTCCAGAGTTAACTAAAATAAGCTTTTCTAGTTCTACTAAACCAAGTGTTCATTGATAAGTACAGCCTGATTTTTGTGGTACAAACCATGGATCAGCCACCACTTCTAGTTGTTTCTCATATTTAACTAACACTGACCATACTGAGTCCTTTTAGTTGCTGCTGCTTGGGTTTCACAGCTATTTGCTGTGAATGAGCTGATACAAAACTTGATAATTCTGGTTTTGGATCCATAGACAGAAGAGTTTGAAAAATGATCCTACTATGCTGATGTTCTTGATTTATTGTCCCAAGAGCTATATAGCAGGGTCAAGTAATCAGCAAAATTCAAATGCAATGACATTGCTCACTCTGTATTGGCAGACCTCACCTTCAAATTTAAGCTTGGAAATGAATGAATGAATAAATGAAATACCAAACTGAAGGCTTAGAAAAGGAGCACTTCCCTTTTAATATCAAAGCTATAATTTAGCAACTTGATTGCATTCTTCTGTAGCTCTTCAGTTTTTAGTATGTACTAGCTAAGGCCATTTACTTGAGACCTCAGGAGATAAGCTTGTGGGACACTCTCTGTGTTCACATGGGACACATTCTCTCTGTTCAAGGAACTCTCTCTTAAGGACCTCATCTTTCCTGGCCTCTTTGGTCAGCTCCAGGTCATTCAGTTTCCTGCACATCTGTGAGTATCCATGAGAAAAACTGCACCACAAAAGACCCAAGCATAATTGTCCTTGTTCTACTGATGTTCCACAATTTTCCTGGGGCCTTTTTTTTTCTTTTCATATGGGGCTGGACAACCTGTCTTCAATCCGATGCAGAAACACACCTTCCCTGTGACCTGGACAACTCCTCCAGTCCTCCTTTGAGGACAGAGTCCAAGAGAAACTCTTGTCCTTCTAGAGGCATTTCAGTGTCCTAAGCACAAATGGGTATGTGAAGTCTTCCTAGGCTAGAGGCCATGAACATTTTCAGAATTCTTATCTTGGTGCTGGCAGACCTAAAAGCTTTCTTTGCTTTCTTTTTTATCTTTTTTTTTCTTTTTTTTTTCCCTTTTCACTACCTTCTTTGGTTGGTTGGTTGTTTTTTTTTGTTTTAAGGTGGGCTTTTGCTTTTTGGAACTAAGAGCAAGAGAGCTTGTTATTCCTCTGTTCACCTCAGAACAATTTGTCAAGATTAAGACTACCTGTTCTTCTGGTGTCGTGCACATCATATGTGTATCTCTCCATGAGTCTGATTCTGGCTGCCTGCCTTTGATGTGTTAAGCACTGCAAACTGCTGGGTGGGAAACGACTAGTGCTTGTTTCAAACTGCCTGGCACCAACTTTGTAGGGCCAGGCTCCAGCTGGCTCCTGCAGTTACCTCTGCTCTGTGTTTTGGAATATGAGAGCAACCCACACACACTAATTACATCTAAGACAAATAGCCAGAGGCGTGCTTTCTTACATGGTCCTTGCAGACCAGATATAATAGGCTATCAACTGACAGTCTCTCCAGGAATGGTCAAAAAGGTTTTTACTTATTACTGTGATGGCATTCATGCCACTTCAATCATTTCAAATTTCCTTGGGAGATCTGCCGTGATGTTTGGTGATGGATGGGTGAATTTACAAGAGGCTAAAAGACAAACCTTTCCCCTTCAACTCTCTTCTTAAATGTCAATCTAAATAAGTAATACAGAAACATCCAAACTTTGGGCCTTGCTCCAGTACTGTAAATGATTTGGATACAGTTTGTCTTCAGTGACTCCTGGCTGGATAATCTCCTGTTTTGCTTATTTTCTAGGCCACATCAAGGAATTTCAGCCAATCTAACCTACTAGGTGTTGTGGGATTTCTCCTAGGAGAGTCAGCGAGCCATATGGGAAAAGTTTTGGATAATATATCTCAAATGCCTAATTGTGACAGCGCTTCTAGTAGGGCAGCTGCAACTGTTCCTAGAATAGGACGCCATCCCAAAGAAGACCAAAAATCTTTGGAATACAAAGAAGCTGGATTTTATCAGGCTATTAATTAAAACGGTCAATTTGTTAACTCAGTGACTTGGAAAAACAGTCTAGAAATAAAGTTTATACACAACTCTCCCCCTGACTACTGTGGTTTTACAGGCAGGCACTTGCTTCAACATTTGGTTTCAATCTGCACAGTAACTTCCACATTTACAGCTGATTCTGCAGTATTTTCTAGTCCCTGGGAAGTGTTTCTTTCCATCATGTTCAAGCTGTGGCTAATGGGTCTTTCCCATGTTCTTCTCATCTGTCTCACTGTCTTGCTATGAACTCTTTCCTGTGATCCTTATTTTCTTTTTTCCGCCACATACCTCAGTTTAGAACATCTCTTCCCTGAGAATGTGTCTCCTCCCAGAAGGCTCCACCTAACTTATATTCCCATATAGAGTGGGAATAAAATGCAGCCATGCAGAATACTGCCACCATTCTTGGATGGGTATCCTTTTTTGTGTTGTTTTTTTTGTTTGGTTGGATTTGTGGCTGTTTTTTGTGGTTGTTTTTGTTCTTAACTCTGTATTTTTTGACAATGAGCTGACAATAAATAATAAAATCAGCAATATTGAAAAAGGTCATATTCCAAAGCCATACTCAAGCACCCATTCACCATTTTAGGTTAAAGATATTAACTAGCATGAGCCCATGTACAGAAAGGGGTCTCTTGTGTTTAGACCTTTCACAGATCTAAGCAGCTGAGCTCCTCCTGGCCTCAGTGGAATCCATGGACCTTTTTTCTTGTTCTATTCAAGAGTATTTTCAATTTCTTTCTTGAGAGAAATTCACTAAGTTTGGACCATTGCGTACAACATCTTAATACAAGAGGAGAAGATTCTCTTAAGACTCTTACAGATACCTGTTTCTGTCTTTAAGTGTGTCCTTCAGCAAAAGTATTTTTTTTAGATTACTATTATTTTAATTCCAACCCTTGTTGTAAGATCCTCCCCAAAATAAATCTTTGAAGGCCAAGGCTTGTGGTCCTACTCTGCTCTCCGGAGACTGTGTTTCCTAGTAACCAACATCCCTGTACAGGGAGCTCTTGCAGATTTTTCACTGTATCTTGAGAAGGATAAAAAATCAGTTTTATTCAGTAAATAGATTCTGACAGCAAAAGTGACCTAGGCGTCAAACAAGCAAGCTAGGAAAAAGTGTGCATACTGTTTCTATAAAGCTAAAGCAAGGAGGGTGACACTGGGGTAGTTTGGTGAGAAAAAGCTAAAAAGAAATGTCAGTTATTTGGAGGTAAATATTTAACACAATAGTTTTCCAAAAGGATGAGATAGAATGGTCCTGGCTTACAACTGGAACCCTTTTACTGCATTAGGAGAAACATGCTGTTAAAGGCGTTTCAAAGGAAATAGTGAAATGTACTTCAGAGTCAGAAGAAAACATTTTTCCAAGGTCTGAGAGTTGCTAAGATGCACATTCCAACTGCATTTCTCCTGTCCACCCTCTAAATATTTTGGGAAGGACAAAAATGCGAACTTCAAAAGCCATTTTATAACTGAGATAAGGCATTAGCTTATGACTTTGCTTTTTAATTTTTAGGGCATTGTCTCTGCTTTGATAAGTAGCTAATAGATCATCTCCCTGTTCCTCCAGGTGGTAACAAATGGACTCTGGGTCTAGGTTTTCATACTGGGACAGTCAATCATGTAATATTAAACCACTACATTTACTCTAGCTTAAGGTAATTTTGAGGTGTCCCAAATAATTAACTAGATACTCCATCAGCAAAACCCATTAACATGTACGCTTTGAAAACAAAACTAAAAAAAGCCAAAACATCTCCATTGTTTGATTTTACCATATTTATTGGAAGAGTACTGTAGGCACAACTTGAGCTCTTACACACTATTGTTACTTGCATACTCTGATAATAGGAATTTATAGGTCTTTTAACAGTCTTCTTTAAATGGGGACCAATAAGCTTGGTTATTTTTGAAGTTATTATGGAAGACCTTTTTTCCCTCTAAAATTGAAATGTCTCTCTCTGCAACTAATGTGTGTTTCAATTCTCTAACTGAATCATTATTATTGCTTTCACAAAAGTTAAAACTATGGTCTAAACGCGAGTAGTAAATCTTATATTCAATTCCCTTAACCTTGGAATTGTTTTCTAGTTATAAGGAATGACCACTTGGGAGGAAGAGAAGTTTAACTCAACCTGCCTTTGGATAACATGCTACTGCTACAAATAGTGGATCACAAAACAAAACCCTGAGTACTTTATGCAGATTTAAAAAAAAAAGAAAAAGGTTTGCATCCAATTGAGTTAATTCCACAGCAGGGATTCTCAGTCTGTTTTGTGTTATGTTGCTGTTTTGCAGATGGATGATTGCTTCTGTTGCAGTGGGTCCTAATGATTTCCTCCATAGATGGTGTCTCTGTCATAGGAGGTACTATATGAGTCAGAATTATATATTTTTTTTTAAATGAGCTCTTTGAAGGCAGATACTGAATTCCAACTAGAATGCATGCCTCTCTGATCTATTTACTGTCTTACAAGGTTTCAGCAAGGTAAGACCAGACCTTCCTTGCAATCCACTTCACACTCATGTTCAACTAAACCAGCATCCCCTGAGCCTCCCGTTTCACTTGGCAATATGCAAAGTGTAGGGCTATCCTGACATTTGTCCACAATTCCACCTGCTCCCTCCAAGGTTCCTAAATGCCATACTGTAAGGACTTTCCCTCGGTTGACTTGCCAGTTTCTTTGTCACAACGAGTTTAGGCCTATGAGGAGATGAACCACATCAAGTGTTCTTGATTACTTTTTATGAAGCTTCTTATAGTGCTTTTGGAAACCTCACGCATGAAACTGATTCCAACTGATTTCTAGTTTGGAAAAGAGCAATGCTGGAGCTGAAAGCAAAGGCTAATGGCAAATGACAAGATATTGCCTTAAATGCTGTGGGTATGTAATGCACTTACAGTTCTTCACTTTCCTGGAGGTATGAAAAGAATAGGTGTAGGTATGTGTCACAGGGTACAACACCCTCATGAGGTGCTGCTGGAAACACTCTGGGAGCACTACTGGCTACTGCTCTGGACATCTTATGAGGTGGATGCAGATAAGTTGCTTCAGATTCTGTTTCCATGGGGATGCTCTGGAACTTCCCTATCATTAGAGTTAATCAAAATTATCTAAAGGTATGAATTATAAATTAGCTTAATTTGATCTGCCTTCAAATTCTCCTCCACTTAAAGAATAACATGCTAAATGCCTGGGGATATGGTAGCTGTCTATGAGCTTCTTTTGAAAGCTGCTTTTACGACTCCCTGCTTAATGGGACTCTAGCCCATAACTGAAGCTCCAACTAAATATGAACAAACAAAAAATATTCCTTCCTCTATATTCCCAGATATTAAGTATTAGCAAAGGAGGAATTTTCTACCACATTTATGATTAGATTTAATGGGGCTCGATGTTTCTCAAAATGTCCTCATATAATGATAAAGTTCCTCTAGCAGTGAGCTCAGTTACCCCCCTTCAGAGAAACATGAAAGCAAATGCTGAAGATGGCTCTTGGGAATTTCCAGAAGGTTTTGGAAGTAGGGTATACAGACAAATAGGAGACTGTGGAGTATATAAACAGACTTTGGCAGCTCTCAACTCTTAAGGGTCCTTCAAAGGACAGTTCTTCCTCTAGAATCACAGATATGGCTACTTCTCCTGACAGATCATCTCTGGACTGAATAGAGGATAGTGCTACAGAGGCCAAACTTTCCATTTTTCCTGCTCCCATACACCAGACACTATGGATTCACCCAACTGAAGGTCATCTATGGAGTCCCAGAAGCAGAAACCAAAAAGACTTCTGCTTCCCAGACACATTTCTAGTATTCAGGAAAGAATGCTACAGACCTTCAGTAGGATGCTCAAATGTCTTAGCAGGTTGCAAAATGCTTTCTACTTGAGGCTCAGAACAAAGGGGGAGTTGTATCTAGACGGCCTGAGCAGTCTGCTTCCCTTTGCAGCCAGTTCTGCATGCAAAGAGCTGTCATGCTCGAGTACAGTCACTGCCATCTGCTGCTGGGTGTGTATGTCCCATTTGCTGGTCTGGTGATCTTTGATTACTGATTAGAAAACTTGGCCAGAGCAACTACTCGGGGGAAAAGGTAAAAAATGTTATGCAGGCAGCCTACGTCTGTCTGTGCTTGGGGACAGCACTGTAAGACAGGCTGAGGCCAAAGCACAGGACTAGAAAGGGCTCCAGGTTATCATGTTCTTTCTTTCTTTTTTTTTTCTGTGTTTCTAGAGGTTTGTGGTTAATGATTGTTGCAGCATGATGTGTTATGGATGTGTGGCTTGCTGTTGGGTAAGAGGTGGAGAGATAAGGGGAAGATTGTCTTAGATTTTGGCAGAAGAAACAACATTCTTGGCACCTTGAAATTCACTCCTACTTTTCATTATTCCCTTTGGCCCTCCTGAGTCTACTAGGTGGATTTTTGATCCAGCCATTGAACACAGAGTCTCACTTTCCAGGGGGATGAGAAGCACACTGGCAGATCCTCACACTCATCTGGAATCATAGTTGCCCACATATGGAGTAATGTGCCAAGCTCTGGGTACCACTGCAGGATAAGAATAAAAGGGAAAAGGATGACATGGGGATATTAGTCTCCTGCTGCCATGTATTCTTCCACTATGCAGGTGGAACACAGGAGCTCAGACACGTCATGATGAGAAGTCTAATCCCCATTTGTGCATCAAAAGCTGAATACCCCAATGACATGGCACCCCACATTCCAGCCCACTTCACTGTGCCTCAGTTTGCCCAGCTGAGAAAGGGAAGGGTGATGTGTCCATGATTAAGTTTAATGTACTCATTTTTTAAGTGCTCAGGGAGCTACAGAAGAAAGTTATTTGATTCTGTGAAAGCTCTGACTGACAGAATTACAGAGAATGTTATTTGATCTCCTAATCTCCTAATCAACTATGAAATTTCTCCTTGCAATTCCTACAGCAAGTCCATAGTTACTTGATTATCTGGAGGGTACTTCTTATAAAGGATTTTTTAAAGTCTGTAGATCATCAGAAACTCCACCATATTTCTTTAATAAATACTTTGGGAGTAGCAGTTAATTAGTTAAATGGAAAGTGGTTAAGGGTTAATTAGCTTAATTTCGTAATGCTTAAAAAATGTCTACATTCCAGTCTGATTTTCTTTTCACCTCAGAAGTACAATTACCATCTATTAATTCTCAAATTTTCTTCTAAAAGGGGTGTGGATATCAAAAGAGACTATTGCTAGGTGAGTAGAAATAGATCCCTTAAACAGGAAATAGGAGATTTTAATATGCTGAAGTTCAAACACAAATTATCATACATGCTAAAAATATCCATATTGCATATCAAATATCCATATTCCATATCAACACATTCAAGCCACTAAACAGAACCATTTCAGTCCTCACCATAAGCAAATTCTTCTGCTTCACCAGCCTAGCACACTATAAGAAAGATCTGTCACAGTCTGACATAGCTTAATGTACTGTGGGACATGTTTCTTTCAAAATATGTTCAACACAATTAATAAACAAGGTATAAAGTCAAGAAATCCAACAGTGCATTTCCATTACACCACAAAACAAAAAACAAGGGAAAGGCTGTGTGGGAGGTGTAAATACAGTGCTACTGAGAAGTGGAGAATTATACAGCACTAGACAACTGATCTGAAACTGTTAACTCTTTCTTTCAGACTTCATATTTTGTTTCTGTGTGTTATTTTTTTTTTCTTAGAGAAGCCTCACTTTTGCAAAGAATGTGTAACAATAGTCTTGATTCTTTTTTATTTGCTTGCCACTTTTTTTTTGCACCAGTACTTATTATTTTTTTTACTTCTTTGGCTTTTACATTTCAGCGTCTTTTCAGTTTTAGTGGTGTTTAACACACACATCTAAATGAACAGCTGGAAACTATTTGCAAGCGGAATATCCTCTTGCATTGTATCAAATCCTGAATCACTGGCTCCCTCAGGAGTAGATACTGAGCTGAGTTTCATCAGTGGCATAAATGTGTTATTTGTCTGTGTGACTGTTTACCAGCGAGAGCAACAGGTTCTGGGTGAGCCTGCTGTAAAAATCAATGAATCAGGGGTATAGTCAATGGAGAATTTGTCTTGAGTCCTGACAGAGTAGCAAGAAATAATTCAAAAAGGACTAGCAAAGAGCAAAGGGTGCCTTTTTGTTTGTCTGAGTCAAATAATGTTTTTCTTCCTAGAAGCTTGAAACAGAGAAGCAATGAATCTGGTTTTGAGAGAAACAGGAAATACCTGCACAGGGATTTAACAATTTTCATACAGAAACACAAAATTCTGTTGGCTGAGAAGCAGGAGTGGATAAAATCAGGTTAAAAATGAGACGGTAGTCTGGAAGATTGAGAATTGTTATCCGCTGGGAGCAGTGATCAAGGCTGATGGCAATTTCCTCACTTCTGACAATTTTTAAGTAAAGCTCAATTTTTTTTTTTCCTCAGTTCAAGCCAGAATTACTCAGAGAAGTTCCATATCTCTAATCTAATGTTAGACTTGGTGACTCCTAATGGTCTCATATGGATGTATGATCTATGAACCTGTTTCCTACTGGTATTGGCCTGATATTGTTGCTTCACTGTACAAAATCCAGTATTTTTATCATCTTTCAGGCTAAAAAAAACTATGATCACCAAGATTAAAGCAATGATCAGAATAAGGAATGAAATGTGTATTGTTACTACACATTATCTTAGTAACCTTCCCAAAGCCATTTAGACAAATGATCTTTGGCTTCACAATTCATTGTGAAGGAGAGGTGTTCTTGTGTCACCCTTCCAAAACATGACAGCAAATACGGGCCTTTGACTGGGATCCTAGCTGCAAGATCAGACTGACAGGACTGGTGAAGGTCTAAGAGAAGAAGTGCAGTAACAGAGATCACCTTGACTGTGGCTTAGTGGCACTCTTGCATCTCATCACTATGATGCACACTATCCTACTAGAGCTATGTGGGAAAGGCTCATCTGCTTTCTGCTTGGAAGTAGTAGCTGTTATTTGTCTTTCATTTTTTTATAGACACCATATTATCCATAAATCCAGTATATGTACTGTGGAAAAAAACAGGGATGATACCATTTAGAGATCCCACACAGCAGAAAACGGATGTGATGTGTAAAGCCATAGTAATAACAAAGCAGAAGAAGGAGTAACAGTAGAAGAAAAACATTTAATGACTAGGAGTCTAAGTTAATAAAAGCACAAAGTTGTCTGGGGTTTGGTGCCATTTAATGTCTATACTAAAATTTCCAATGAAATGTTAATATTTCACTTCCATCTCTACTATACATAACCCCTCACTAAATCAAATTTTGTTAAGTAGCAAATATCAATTGAACAAAAGCTCTCAGAGATAGAATTTATACAGAGTAAAGATGACTCAATTTCTCATTAATGCAGATGAGAAAGCACTCCAATGTCTTTAAAAATATGCTAATGATGCTTCCTTTTCTTTCCCCCTGAATAAAAAGCATGTAAGGCTATAAATCCTCGGGATATGTAAGGGCAGCAACATAACAAACAAAGTTTCTGGAATGATTTCTTCATGGGAAGCAGAAGAAGAACACAAGAAGTCCTCTCTTTTGGGGGTCCTGGGTTCAAATCCACAAGGTTTACTTGAAAGAGGTGCTTATTAACTACTTAACAGCTCCATATTTAGTTCACAGAGACAAGTACCCAAATGGCATGAGTTCTTGACTTCCCTGAGAAATTCAGTTCTGCTGTAAAGAGGGTGTTTTGGGTATCTCAGTGGACAAGTTGAGACCAAGCCTGTTGTGTTTCCATTTTGAAAAGGCCAACCTGACCCTGGACTGCATCAGCGAGGGTGTAGATGTGCAGCCTGTGGATAAAGGGAGGAGATTTTTCCAGTCTCTTCAGCATTTGTGAGGCAACAAAGAAAATTCTGATTAGGCACTGGGGAAAAAAATATTCCTAGTGGAATGATTGTGTTCAAATGTGGGGATGGTATTGGCTGAGCAGTTGTGAGACAGCACAGACTATGCTTACAGACACACTGCAGGAAGTTCCTCACTTGCTGCCTTGTACCTTGCATACTTTTGTAGCCTATGGGTTGGTGCATTGTCATCTCTTGAGAAGAAAAGGCCTGATAAATTAGTGATGTCATCATAACAGTTTGTGCACTCAGTTCAAAATTGTGGGCAAATTGGGAGATTGCCTGACACTTACTTTCTATAGACCTTTCCCTCAGGAGTCACTCTCTGTTTTGAGATACTGCCTTTTGCTTTTCTTTTCCTTTTATCCTTCCAAAAAATCAATCCTATGTTTGATGGTTAAAAAAAAACCCACAAAAAAACAAACAAGCAAACAAAAACAAACAAAAAACCCCCCACAAAACCAAAAACCAAAACCACATAAGGTGTGGCATCAGATCAATAACGCAAAGGAAGCACGTAGGAATAATTATTAGGAGTCTCTATACAACTGAATTTTTTCTGCCTTCACCCCCTAGAAGGCTTTATTTTTCCCTTCAGTTTCTTTCCTTTCATCTCAAACTTTCCTCTCTGTGCAAAAGTGATCAGGAGGTCTGACAGAGATGGCAGCACCCACAGTTTCTGATGAGGTAGCTGTGTAAGGGATCTGGCCCGCAGCAGTAGTAATCCAGCAACCAGCACAGAATGCTTCAGGACCCAGAGGAAGCTTGGCAACCCAATTTGACTGCACAGCATCACAGGCACACCTGCATAACATGTCCTGAGGAGGATACACAACACTCAACATGAGCTACAAGCTCCCAGTCCCCTATTGTCACTCCTAGAAACTTGTCATCTCAGTCTCTCCTTCTAAAGGGGGCACACTTTAGCATGTTCCATCCATGGGGAGTAAGGGAAAATTCATAGCCAAAATCATGGCTGAGTCTGCTCCCTTTGAGGAAATTAAAAATGCCTGTGCCTCTCAGCTTCAATCCAATCTGCTCCCACACTTAACTCTCAGCCTTCCACCTTGATGGGACAAAACACAGAGAGAGCACAGAGAGAGAGACGGACTGATGAGCCCTCTTCTTCCCTCCACATCCCTCTAAAGGAAAAGTCGGAATTGTTGTTTAAACATCAATTTTGCTTAGAGATCACCTTCCTTCCCCAGTTTGCTAATTCGTATGCCACTTCTTCACTGTCCCTCTACAGGGATAGGGGTCTTGGGCTTGCATTAATCTGTATTCTGAGGGTCTGCTTAAAACCGATGCAGAGATGAAATAAACATTAGGATGACATTGACCCCATTCACTAAATGCTGTGAATAAAGTTATAGATTTTATTGTCAGGCTGCACAAGCAGGGCCCTCCCTGAGATATCAGATCCTGGCTCAAACTGAAGTGGCTGGAGAAATAAGCAAGCGTGGAAAGCATCTAGTGTGTGTTTCAGAGATGTGAGAGGAGGCCCTGGTGATAAATCATGTGTTGAAACAAATGAGAGTTAGCCAAAGACAACAAATTGGCTCTGATTTGTCTTCCAGAGGAGGATATAGATCTCCTGTGATTCTTAAGGGGCTCAGAGTCTCCTTCTCTAGATTTTTTTGTCTTCATCCCATTGCTGCTTGTCCTGAGGGATATATTTTATGTAGGACAGATACATATAAAAGGAAAGGTGGGAAAGCATTGCATGCAATAAACTTAAAGAATAAAGGGGAGAGCATGGATAAAAGAGAATCTGTTAAAGTGGAAATCACCAAGAATAGAGTAAGATGTAAAGTCATACACTAAAGTCAACAGTTCAAAATGAGGGAACTCCTGTGGATGACTGACAAATGCAGGCTGTCTAAGACCTACCAGTGTGAGAGAAATACAGGGATGTATTTGGGCAAGGTTAAAATCAACGACTGTATCTTGGCAGCCCAGTTCTGGTTAGCTGTGCTGAGGTTGAACTTACTTACATCAGAATAGGCACAGAAACAGATTGCTAAAACATGAGGAAAACAATGAAGCCTTCCCTAGACAAAAGAGGAATCAAGCTTGGTTTATTTAGGTCTTATTTAGGCCTGATAGAGAATGTGATGGCAGACTAGCAATGCATCACGTGGATAAACTTTTCGGGAGATCACAGTCTGCCTAATCCAAAGCATGTCTATACAAGACCGAACAGATTTAGAGATTAGTCTCTAGTCAACAGTGTGATGGGGGACAGGAAAAAAACCTCAACCATTAAAAAAGCTGGTACTTCATCATTCAGTTTGTAAAAGGGAATTATGGCCTGGTTACCAACGATGGATGCAGCTTAGACTAAATAATACAGGTGGCTCCTTTCTGTCCAAATTCATGTCTGCTAAGAAAATCCCAGAGAAAGAGATGAGACTCCCTCTGCTTGTCATGCAATACTAGTGAGTTCTCCCAGATCCCTCTGCAACAGTACAAACAACAAGTGTCTACAGGCTTTCTGCTAGATGCCCAAACTTTGGTTCCTTATGAAAGTTTCTTGTCAGCTTTCTGAGACAAAGCCTTCTGACATGGATAGCTGGGGGAAAAGTCAAAGATCAAATGAGGTCCCATGGGTCTAATCAAATACACTGGAATAAGCATTTCGTTTCAAGGAGTGTGTATCAGAGCTGATTAGGCACCAGCTTTAAAATAATGAAAGTAAAAGCGCTATGTTAATTCAATGTGCCATGTTTTGTAGAGCTAACTCACACATTTGTTTGTGAGTAGTCAGTTACTTTTCAAAACTGAAGGTACTGGTGGTGGAGAATATCTGTAAGTTCAGCACAGATATTTCTCAGACAAGAAAACACCTTAAAGAAATGTGGTCATACAAATTTTATATGTTTTAAAATTATTTAACCATTACTTCTAAATCCAGAGTCACACCCTAGAAACTGAGGTACTAAGCAAACAACTGTAAGATCACAGATTGAGTTAAACCATTTAAGAGAACATTTCTGATACTTTGTCCCTCACAATATAAGAAGTAATAGATACTTGATCAATTCTATAGCCAAGAAGAAGATACCTTTTTAATAACTACTAGCTTAATAACTTATTTACTTTATTTCGTGTCCATGCAAATGTTAGCCTGCTGTTGTTTGTAAGGTAAATCCTGACTGGGACAAGAGTCCACAAGAGCCACATAAAATGTTTCTAACACAATAGCCCATCTAGCAGCAATATATATGGGCTTTCCTCTCTCTGAGTGGGATGATCTGACATTTTGATGAATGGATTAAAAGGCAGCCTAGTTTTGTTAGATCATCTATAGCTGCCTCTGGTGAAACACTGCAAAGTAACATGGTATCACAGCACCTGTAAAATAAGAACCAAATTTCTATGTCTACAGTGAGAGGCAACCTAGAGAAAACACTTTCTCTAGCTGGGACAGAAATAGTTTTCTAACGGACCTTTATTTCCATTGCTATGCTTATGACTTGCATAACCAGTAGCACTTGACATAGAAGAGTAATGGGATGATCATGTTGTATAAACATACAGAAAATTATGGTCCTCTGCCTCAAAGAATGTGCAAAGTATTACAAGAACAACAGGATTTTTACCTTTGAGGCACATTTAACATTTTCTTTTTCCTATTCATTTGTCAAAAAAAAAAGTATGGACCACCTAAATTCCAGGAGGAAAGTTTTGCATGCACACTAGTTATGAAAGGATAAAGATAGTGTTTTCCAAAAATTGCCTGTGGACTTTAGGAATTCTGTCTAATCGGTATCCCCAGAACAGTTGTAAAATCTTGAAAGGTCCAAGAGCTGCAAGTATCCTGTCCTTTTCTATTACAGTTCAGTTGACGCGGATACTCTGGTGAAAAGAAAGCATGAAGTGATGATCAACAGCTCGATGTCCAGATGGAAACTGTGACGAGTGGCATTCCTCAAGGGTCGGTACTGGGACCAGTGCTGTTTAACATCTTTGTCAGAGACATGAGCAGTGGGATTGAGTGCACTCTCAGCAAGTTTGCGAACAATACCAAGCTGTGTGGTGTGGTTGACACACTGGAGGGAAGGAATACCATCCAGAGGGACCTTGACAGGCTTGAGAGGTGGGCCCATACCAACCTCATAAAGATCAACAAGGCTAAGTGTAAGGTCCTGCACAAAAGCAGGTTGGGTGGAGAACAGATTGAGAGCAGCCTTGAGGAGAAGGACCTGGGGGTGCTGGTCAAGGAAAAGCTCAACATGAGCCAGCAATGTGCACTTGCAGCCCTGAAAGCCAACTGTGTCTGCGCTGCATCAAAAGAAGCATGGCCAGCAGGTCAAAGGGGGTGATTCTCCCCCTCCGCACTCATGAGACCCCACCTAGAGGACTGTATCGAGTTCTAGAGCCCTCAACACAGGAAAGACATATAACTCTTGAAGCAAGTCCAGAGGAGGTCCACAAAGGTGATCTGAGGCTGGACCACCTCTCCTATGAAGACAGGCTGAGAGAACTGAGGCTGTTCAGCCTGGGGCAGAGAAGGCTCAGGGAGATATTATAGAAGCCTTCCAGCACCTGAAGGGGCTACAGAAAAACTGCGGAGGGACTTTTTACTGGGGTGTGTAGGATAGAACAAGGGATAATGCTGGAAGAGGGTAGATTTAGGTTAGACATTAGGAAGAAATTCTGTAGTGTGAGGGTTGGTGAGACACCGGAACAGGTTGCTGAGAGAAGTTGTGGCTGCCCCCTCCCTGGAAGTGTTCAAGGCCAGGTTGGATGGAGCTTGGAGCAACCTGGTCTAGTGGGAGATGTCCCTGCCCATGGCAGGGCAGTTAGAACTAGATGATCTCTAAGGTCCCTTCCAACCCTAGTCATTCTGCTTTCAGCAGAGTCAGAAAAACACAATTTTACAATGACTGAGAATGTGTAGTCTACGTTCTTCAACATGGGGAGGGAAGACAGAAAGT
>NW_009969339.1:1393416-1412277 GCF_000747805.2 Chaetura pelagica | reverse complement strand
ATCAATCATAGCTCAGTTTGGTGGACCACAAGGTCTGCCTCTGCCCATTGTTGTTTACCCTTGCAAAAATGTCACACACTGCTCTTGGGGAATCTCTGGAAGAGATCAGTAGAACTGGAACAGCTTTTGTCTAATTTCAGCCAGGTGTGGAAGCAATAGCAGTCTTCAAACATGTCACTTTCTGTTACGTTTTGTGAGAATGAGAGAATGGACAGAATAAAGAGCAATGGTTTCCAGAAATCTAATAATAATAGCATCATCCATTTCAGAAGTCCTACATGCACAAAGAAGAAACACATGGAATTTCCTAGCTCTGATAGGCAAAACCAGTTCAGCACACAACATTCATCAAGGAGGTGGCAAATCTCTATAAATCTATACACTTTTGCAAGTGAATTTTTTCTTCCCACTAAGACTGCCCGTTTCATCAACTGCATCCCTTAGATACCTTCATTACTCAGAGACCTCAACTTCATTAAGTTTGATTTTTACTTTAAATATATATATATCCCTCTCTGACCAAGCATGAAACATAAACCACAGAAAAAATTGCAAGAAGAAAATTCAGAGGAAGCAGAAATTAAATCAGCTTGTAAAGCCCCAGAAATGCCCAACATCCTCCAGCAAATATATGATCCCTAACTCTCTTTTTTGCCGTGTTTAAGCTGCGTGTCTTCATGCCAGCTCAGGCTCTTCTCACCTCCAGCATAGTGTGGAAAGGCAAATGTACACACAAGCAAGCTCTGCAAACCTTGTCAGCACACGCTTCAGTGCCCACAACTCTCATAGGCACAAGGTGTCCTTTGTATCCTATGCAACCTGCTTTCCAAAGTCTCATCAGTTATCCTGCAAACCTGTCAGTGGGGTTTGCTCCAGCACATGCCCCCATCTGTATCCCCCTCTTTGTTACACACACTCTTTTGCATGAGTTCATCTTATTCTAGAATGACAATTGGCTTGACTAGAAAGCTAAAACTTACTTACAAATAGCGCAGGCACCTATCCATGTCCAGCAATGAGGTTTTTGAGGCTTGATATTATTGACTCAGAGTCACTGGTGTAGAATTGTTACGAATTTTTTGGCAGTAGTGAAATATTGACTAACTTCAGCTCAAGGGATTTCTAATGAAAAAAATCATACCTAAGTGTATTTCTTCTTATTTTCTGTCCTCGGGTTCTTTTAAAAAGCATGTTTGGTGCTTGCTGTTGGAATCCCATATAATGTCTATCCACTGGGTGGTCATTACCCTTTCCTGTTCCCTGCTGTTTCCCACTGGGTTCATCCAGGTATGCCTGGATTTTTCACTGTATTTATGTATTAGTATAGCAGTCATCTTCAGGTTATTGGATTTTAATGTTTGAATAATATTATTAATTTATAAATCTTAATTAAAAACTGTTGATTTGTGTACTTAGAGTCAAAGATGATTTAAATATGAAATACACAAGCTTGATGAAGAATATTCTTTTCTTTAAATTTCAAAATATATAGACTGGGTGTTGGTCATGCTGACTGTGGCTTTGGGACCATAGATCAGTCCAGTCTGATCTCCCTTTAATAAGAAAATTGAAAGACTTTAAAGGAATTCAGATATAAACTTAAGATACAAACTTAAATTTTTTAGAACCTTTAAGAAATGTTACATTCACTAAGGGTGTCATGGGATGGCTGGGAATCTAGATTTCAATGACTTTCTGATTGCAGCACAGAGGTGGGTAGGATACTGGTGTATCATGAGTATTTCCATCAGAAAATCTGGGAAAGAGAAGAAAATGAGTTTTCCCAAGAACGACAGATGACTTCTGTTGTCCTTTGGAGAGCAGGAGCTGGGATTGGGAATTGACAGCATAAAACTTGCCTGTTCTGTGAGAAGTATTTAGGGAGGGACAAAACTGTTTATAATGTTAAATTAAATTGTTCTTCAAAACCCTGTTCTGTCAGAAGTCTGTGTGGTTCTCAAAGATTTTCTCCTCTGCTGTAAGAGACCTGTTTTCTGCTCACGTGAGGGCTTTCTGAAACAGATGGTAAGTACTGGCATGCCATGTAAAATTAGAGAGGAAAGCTGTCTCTAGCAAAGACTGTACAAAGAAGGGAGAAAGGTCTTTGTTAATGCTGCTGTCCTTTTTATTATGAATCTGCATAGGCTTCTGAGGAAAGAGACAGACTTACATTGCTCTGCACTTCTGATGAGGTGAAAGGATCCAATAATGCTAAAAAGGATCTACCTTTTGGGAGCGGTTGGTACTTGGCTGTGAACCAAGAGCAGCTCTGCTCACACATAAAGCACAGTCTCTGCTGGACACTGCTGCTAGAGTTGGGCATTTCTGAGGTTTCACTAACATAGAGTCTGGCATGCACACAATTACTGAGTGTGCCCAGGTTGGGAATATCACCTGGGGGGCACAGCCAGGGCTACATGCCAGGCCAGCGTGGACACAGTGTACACAATGTATCTTCATGCAAAGACAAAATCCACCATCTTGCGCTTCTCTTTTAACCTCTGCACTTAACTAGGCTTTACTCACTCAAAACCTGTGGATTTTTATACGCCATGTCACATAGCTCTTTGCTGTCCTCCACAGCCTGACAGTGATGCTTTCACTGGCTAAAATAATCTTTTCTGGCCATACAAATGTTTTGCTGCCTTGGTCAGTCAGTGTTTGCGCTTAGGCCTTTTGACATGTTCTAGTCAGGATGAAATGACCTTCTGTAGCGATGTGTTTTCCCCTCCTGTAAGGGCTGTCCTTTCAAAGCAGATGGGAAAGGCACATAAAAGATAATATCAGCAGTGTTTTAAAGACGCTGCAAGAGAGAGAAATTAGCATCAAGACTGAATGCGGGATTATAAACAACATATGGAGGATAAATCTCCATTAAGCAAGGTTGAGGAAAAGAGGGAAAGCTAAGTCAAATAGCAGGAAAGATAAAGCTCTGAATGCTCTCTAGGCCAGGCTCATATCGGCTAATTAGCTGCCTCATGAGCTGGCTGAAATGCAAGAGCTGGTACTTTCCAGTCTACCATAATCATAGAAATGTATTTTCCTGCTTCATCTCATGACTTCATACTGCAAATCTGCTTTTACCTCAGGCTATATTCTCCTTCTCTCAGCCTTAAACCTAGTTGACGAATAAGGGTGCCTAAGTAATCTCCATGCACCAGGCACAATTCTCCCCTGAAAACGGAACTGTAAAATCAGTAAACCAGCCAGCAACACAAGATCCCCAGGCTATGGGTGGTAGAAGCAGTAAAGATCATGCCAGATATGTCTTGTAGGTTTTATTGTCTTGAGCCTTTTTGGCAAGTGGCAAGATAGTGTGAGAATGAGTTCAGGTAGCCACCACAAACTCATTGCAGAGGGTAAAGCAGATCAGCTAGCATGGAGAAACACCTTTTCTCCCTCATATCCCTGCTGCATAGAGAAAAGAAATTAGCACAGGGAATTTATTTTAATGCAGTTTTATGGTTTTGTGTCCAATTTTGCCCAGGGAGGAGGTGCCTAGGGATTTCCAATACATCTGTTCTAACAGGCAGGGCAGAAGGAAATGACTTTAATTAAAGTAACAGCAGTACACTTTGAACCTTTACAATCTGATCAAACTTGAACAGAAGGAGGGAAGCAGAGGGAGCCACAATGGAAAGGATTTATAAAATATAAATCATAAAGCAGAGAGGAGAGAACATAACAAATGGCAGGCCAGGTGCATCTTTCCTAAGTGGTGCTGAATTTAGCCGAAATCTCTAACGCTTTTTTTTCCCTTGGCCATCCGAACAGATGTCTGTAGCCTTCAGATAAATTATAAAATATGGAGGGAAGAATTCTGCTCAGTGCTGCTGTCTTGCAAAAAAAGTCCCAGCTTCTGATTTTTACTGTGTTTACTTTTACTGCTCAGGAACTAGAGGGAAAGAAGACGGTGAGCAGCTGGCATTTGTAGGGGACAGCGGGCTCTCACATCAACACATTTCCTCTCCTCTTGCCTTCTCATTAACCTCCCAGTGAGTTACCAGTTATGCTTCCCCTCTTTTGTTTTTCCTATAGTTAGCAGGGGGGAAAAAGTACTTTTTTTTTTTTTATTATTGTTTCCGTTTTCCTAATCCCCATGTTTACCATCCTAGAATAAGAGTTAGACCACAACTCACTAAAACACTTGCAGACAGATTGAATTTAATGCGACATCCTTGACTGATGTCTTCTCTAGGCTGCCTTTAGATGATTTCCTTCTCAGCACTTTCATTTAAGCCCCTTAAACCTCTCTCCTGTAGGGACTGCCTTTTCCAAAGACTAGACACAGAAATTTATTTGGAAGTTGGGGTTCCAAGGGCCATAATCACATAGACTACCAATACTTTCAGGCATCTAAATCTCTTTGTAAAACTGGACTTGAGAGAGTCTGTTTCCTCTGTCCCTACTTCATCTTGCAACTGCTAATTTCACAGTTGATGGCTGAAGGGACAAAGCCTTCAGGTCAAAAGGGAGTACATGATCATCACCAAGACAGGAATCACATAGCATTTACTGTCTGCAGGATAAATGCCTCCTGAACTGGGGTTTTGCAGAGCACGCAGTCACCTTTAACTGACTGGGGGGAAGGGGAAGAAAAGCCATCACACTCTGCAGTATGATTCAAGATCAGGTGCTTCGTTAAGTGAACTTAAAGGTATTTTGCACCCAGGTGTAAACTGCTACAGCTTCACTGATACAGAGTTTCCTAACCCACTTAACAGCTCTGCCTAAATGCAAAACTTTCCTGCACCCAATCCCTTTTCACATCATTACAACAGCCTTGCAAGCCGTGCAATGGCATGCTGGTCTCTTGCAACCTCGGAATAGGAGTGACAATATCTGCACTTTCCACTTGCTACAGGCTTAGCTGGAACTTTCTTCTTAGTATTTGAGGGCCATGTGTCATGGCAACACATGCTGGAGTCTTTCCTGCTTGTATTGCTGGAAGTTCGTTTCAGTCCCTGGTAAGCAAAATGGAATTTCTTACACACACTCCACAGACTACATATTTTTGAGTGCTGATTTACAAGAAGATGTAACAATTGTCTCTTTCAGCCTGGTACCTGCATCTGGCAGGCCATCTGGCAAGCAGGTTGCAAGAAATCATATTTTCTATATTACTATTTGCCCTAATACTTCAAATTAGGCTTCTTCCCTACCCCCTCGCCCCTGCTCCCTGTTTGTCAAGAGTGCAAAATAAATGAAAAACTAATCTTGAGCTCTTCAAAATGTTCATGTCAAATGAGCTCAGGTCTATCTATTTCTGCAGTGAAGAATTTATTAAAGAGAGAATGTAAAGGGGAGAACATAATAATGGAGATTTAATTGTCAAACTCTTTACCTTGTTGCTCTCCTGCACCCCAGTGAAAGCAAATACAGGCAGCTTCTATTAAAAATGTTAATTATTTTGTATATAATGAGATGCAATTAGTTCTAAAAGCAACTGACTTCACTTAATAATGGCAACTGGGGGCAGTGGGAGGAGGTGAGGAGAAAAGAATCCTTTTTTTAAATGTTGAGAGATGGAAAAAGCAAAAACAGGAAAAAAATAAACCCAAAAAATCAAATTAACAGATTTGCTAATGGTGGTAGTATAGAAATTAATAAGGTTGCAGAAGATACAGCATTCAAGAAAAATTACACATCTCCTAAATTTCAACAGTTTGCATAGCAAACTAAAACAAGGATGCATTTTGGTCTGGTTTTCTATACCAAGTTTACATCACTGTGCTTTGTGTGAGTTTCCTCTCCACTTTTACTCCCCAAAGTGTTTTGAACAGTGCTGAATTTTAACCCAGTCTTATGAAGGTGTCAACCAGTTTCACTGAAATAGGTTGCTCTGTATTCAAGGGCATCTCCCATAGAGCCTGAGGCAGAGACCCTTTTTTGTCACAGAATAATAGAAACACAGACTGCTTGAGTTGGAAGGGACCTCTAGAGATCATCTAGTCCAGCTGTCCCACTGAAGTAGGATTCCCTAGAGCACATTACTCAGGACTGCATCCAGGCTGGTCTTGAATATCTCCAGAGAAGGGGACTCCACAACCTCCCTGGGCACCCTGTTCCAGTGCTCTGTCACCTTCACTGTAAAGAAGTTTTTCCTCATATTTAAATGGAACTTCTTGTGTTCCATCTTGTACCCATTGCCCCTTGTTCTGACACTTGGAACTACTGAGAAGAGCCTGTCTCCATCTTCCTTGCACCCACCCTTTAGATACTTATATACATTGATAAGGTCTCCCCTCAGCCTTCTCATTTCCAGGCTAAGGAGTCCCAGCTCTTTCAGCCTTTTCTCAAAGAGAGATTCTCCAATTCCCCAGTCATCTTCATCACCATGTCCCATGAGCCAAAATCCCAGGCAAATCACACAGATACCAGTCTTCATGAGACACCTGGCAAAAAGCTCCAGGCAGACTCTGTAGCTCCTTAAGCACCAAAGTTAGTGGCCAAGGAAAGTTATCCTTAAAGATATGATGCTTGACTTGCACTGAGCTCCCAGGACAACTCATTCTTCTCACTCACAGCAGCTACCAATGAGAAGTCTTCCTTCCTCTGCTCTGTGCAGGGTGACCAGGAGGTGTTGGTAGGGTACCAAAGGCCATGCTCCCCCACATGGGTGCTGTGCTACTGGGGGCTTGCTGCTGGGGCAGAGGACATGGGAGAAGGCTCACATGGCAGCAGGTGAGAAGCACATCTTCCATGCTGCTCTCCAAGCATGCCTCAGCTTTTATTGCAGTAACTCCCCTTCCCACTTTCTTCTTTCCATGCTTGATTGCAGCTTTACAAGGACAGCTCTACAGCTTCCCTCTTGAGCTTCCCATCCTTCAAAGGAAGACAAAAGAGGCTAGAAATTTTTCCAGTATCTGGTAACAGGCCATCTCCCAGGGGGGAATGAATTATCCGTGCTGTCGCTTATGGCCAGATCAACAAGCCACTCTGTATATATTTTAGACAACGCCTTTATGGTCTTTTAGATCAACATGCTCTCAGATCTCTCTCAGCATCACCTACGGCATGAATTCTTTTTCTCTGATTTTCTCTCAGCTGCCATAATTAGATGGATTAGGGGAGTAAACAATCTATCATTTACCTTCTTGAATGTAGCAGATGAAACTCTGCTGTATAGCAGCACATCCCATTAAAAGACTGCCTCACTGAACACAAGCTATTTCACAGTGACGGAGGTCTTAATAACCGTGCCTAAAGGGAAGTTATTATTGGAAAGAAATATCAGGCATATAAGCCATGGCAAATGCATGGAAGATGTTAGGGCTGGAAACTCACATCATCAGGTTGTGATCCAGACCAGCAGGCAGCAGAGCAAATATGCTACTGGACTGCTGTGCATAATCTTAGAGTTCAGCATGTGTACCCTATGTACACCCCCAACTTGTGTCCTGCAGACATGCAAAAAAGAACTGAATTTCATTTCTCTGTGTTGTGCCTTTTGCTATGTGTCTTTTCTTAATAGTTTTAACCCACTGTGTGCCACACTACCAGTGTCTGCAGTGCCCAGCATTGCCGTGCAGTCCTTTTGGTCTTATGTACACCAATGTGTGTTTTTTTTGCCATCCCTCCTTCCTCCTGTTTTCATTTCTTCTTGCTTTTTTTTGCTTTTTTTTCTTTTTCTTCTTGCTTTTTTTTTTTTTTTTTTTTTTTTTTTTTTTTTTTTTACTTTCTAACATCAATGTGAAGCTCAGTTCAACAGCAGAGCCAAGCAAAATTATCCAACCTCTCCTCTGATGTGGTTGACAGGCAAGGCATTCTTTGAGAGGTGATTTGAACTGATTGAGTTATATAAAGAGGTTACAAAGATAGGCCTAAACAAATATGCAAATTCTCTCTGTTGTTATTCATAGGATCCTCCTATTCAAGTACTTGATATTTTTATTACCTTATACCACATATTTTCTGACTGCTAGTGTGGAAGATTACCTTTAGCTCCAATAACCACTCAACATAATATTTTGTTGCTTCTTGCTTGCATATACTGATTTGTGAAACTTTGAAGAAATTTATTGCTTTTGGCAAAGCTTTCTTCTGGAAAGACTTAAATTCAGCAGTAAAGCTATATTCATGAGATGGGTTACACTGTTGAAACACAGAGCAGCCCAGTCATGCTAGTAGTTGGGCATTCATGTGGGATGTAACACAGCTTCAAAATTCTGGTGAAGCAAGCTGGTCAGGGATCTGAGCTTCCCTACAAGAGGTGGAGGCTTTGGGCAATATAAGATGTGAATCCTCCTTCCTTCACTTAACTACTTGTTTCTTGTTCAGATAGAAAAAACAGATTTTTAAACATAGGGTAAAAATTCTCTATCCCTTTCTACAGATTATCTGCCTTAAAATCCAAAGGATAAATGCTTTCTCTTCTCCTTCAGCCAATTTAAAAGACTGTTTCCCCACACACTGAGCAAGTGCAGAGGAAGCTGAAAGACCACTCAGCTTTATACAGTCTCTTCCCCTGTTGCAAACAGTAGATGCAGAGCCTTGAGTTTCCTATGCTTGTGCTAAGTTCCATGGAAAAACAGTGAGAGCCTCTGTCCCAAAGGGTTCAGTGTATTTGGTGAATACTCTGAAGCAGCTGTCAAAGCTATCAAGTTGCAAATAAAACAAAAACTGAGACCCAGCCTTAAACAGGTAGAGTGGAGCTGGGTAAAGTGGAACTCCAGACAATTTGACAGGGCATCTGAAACATGACAGTGCCCTCAGCATGTTTCTTGCTCAGTAGTGCTGACCACGGTCAGACAATGTTACATATAGTCCTCTGTGATGAACCATTTAGATACAGATATGTTGGTACGTTCATCTACTGTCAATGGATAACAAGTGCAGCTCCAGAAAAAAAGTAATACTTTTTGCAAAAGTTCATCACTTCATTTATCAGGTGAATCATTTATCCATGTGAGCTTTAAGCTTTAAAAGAATGTATCTATACATCTAGACATCCTAGAAATGCCATATGATCCAGCAGAGCCTACAGAAGTCTCAGTGTTAGCACAAAGCAATGGAGTGACTGAAATACATATTAAGTCTTAGCAGTTATAAAAAAAAATGGTGAGCGTGTACTGAAGCATTTCCAGAAAAAATGAGACTTTCCTGAAGGCATCCGAAATTCAGGGCAGCATGAGGTTACAGCATTTCTAGAAATGTCATCTCTGCCTCAGTCAGTGCAGCCTCTAGCTCCACCTTTCTTCTGACTCAGGAGTATGCCTTCAGTTTTCTATGTCCGGTCAGACAAAGAAGCCAAACAACAGCAAAATTCACAAGTGCCGTAGATGAAGTACAGAAAATTAACATTCAGACATGATGTGCGTGAACATGCTTTCCTGCTGTTTGAGCAGTAGAGTGTAACCTGTCATGTGGTATGTTCATCGTGTCCTGCACAGCATGTGAGTGTAAGCATGGAAAGTTCTTCACTTGAGAGGGATGGAATGGAAGAAAAAGTGGACCTGAGAAGGAAGGTTAAGAGTACTTTATTCTGTGCCAACATTTTCAGCACTGGTGCAGCCAATTTGTATTTAGATATGAGCAGATGTCATCCCTGCACATTTTACATCTTCACAGAAGTCAATCACAAGCTGGCATGTCCTCCTCCTCTCCCCAGGTCTGGTGGCTGCTTGAAAACATTGTTTCAGCCTAAGCACTGTATTTCCTGGTGTTCATGATTTTGATGTGAATGCTCAGCAGTAATTTCATAGCCTTTCTGTTGGACAGTTTTGCATTGGCTCATCAAGTTTTGAATGTTTTGGGGTTTTATAGAGATGTTTTTAGGCAATATTTCAAATGAATAAAATGTTTCCTTTAAAACCCAAGCATATTTGAGGTTCATCTGGCCAAAATAAACATAAAATGACTTGTGAATGGTTGACATGATGGACACAAAAAGCAATTTTAAGCCACACGGGTCCCATACCACAGTGAGCTCATATCCAAGCTGAAGCAGAGAGAACACCAGCAAAAAGAAAGCGACTTGGCAGCACAGCAGACATGATGAAATCTCAGTGGGAGACTTGCAGAGTCACTATGATATTTAGTTTGGTGCTGGAGGGGATATGAAGCTCCTGGAGTCTGTGCAAGCTAGATTTTACAGAGAGCAGCATGCAGACAGGGAGAAAAGCTGCAGGTGGGAGAAAAGCAACTGGGTGCCAGGATCTCTGAAGGTGCTGCAGCAGAAAGGACTAATACGAGTTGGAGCACTGGCCCTGTCGATCAAGAAGAGCTTGCTCTGCAAGGTGAAAAGAGGAAGCTGGAGAACTCCCCCACCATCAGGCTCCTCCTCACCCCATCTCTTCCTCTAGAACACCCTTTATTTTTAGCTGCCATAACTCATCTGCTGCTAATTAACTGCCACATCTCATCCCAAAGGACCAGGCGTTCAGTTTGACTCCAGATAGTTCCTTTTCCCAAAACACACTGGTAATGCTTTCATTTCACAGAACAGTTTCTTGCACTCCTCAGCATGGAGCCTGCCCGCATGACTTTATAATAAACAGCATTCATCTTCCTTGGAAGGGCTGGGATACAAAAAGAGGTTTTAAAATCCTGTAGTCTTTTTTATTTACCTGAGTTTTTTTCAAAGCACATTTAAGATGCAGAGTCACAGGGTTGGTTGCTGTGCTCACCAACTGAGTTGTCTGTAAGCAATATCTCTCCTGGAGCTGTTAGTGCTTGTTTCATGAAAGGGAGAGGTGCAGGCCAGAACAAGGTACCCTAGTGTCTCAGGCTTCAGGCAAGTCTGAAAGAAGGAAAAGTGACCTCAGGTTGGTGGACTGAAGGACATGTTCCAGAGCACTGCATCCAACCTGCTCCTACAATATCAATACAGGGTATAAATGCAAGGCATGACCTTGTGTTTCAGGTGGCAATTTGTGCCCTCTGAGATTAACCCTATAAATTACAAGGGTTTTGTATTGATGCCATTGCCATGAGACTCAGGCTTTTTGTTTTGGTTTTAAAACTTGGGTCCTAAAGGAACCCTGCAGGAAAATCTTTATCCTACGCAGGACATTTACTTCTGAAGACTTTGTTAAAGCTCAGGTAAAGTTCCTTCTTTCCTGTTCCTAAATTGAGAAAAGGGCAAACAGATGGGAAGGTTTAAAGAGCACCTGTAACGTTTCCTTCTAAGCTGTGCATCTGCCTTGTGCCGCCCAATGAGTCTCTCTCAGGGTTTCAGTGTTTCCATTGTTTTATATACATTCTGGCTGTAAATTATATTAAAAAGTAAATCTAAAACGATGCACTCGGTGTGAAACAGAGCTGTGAATCACTGTTCCCCCTACAGGCTGACGCTCCATCTGCAGTCCTGCCAGTTCCTGTCGTTTCACACAGGCACAGCCCCTCTGTCCCGCTTCCTGCCATCTGCACATTAAACCAGCCTGTTTGCAAAAAGAAGGGGTAATTATTGGTTAGACACAGATTGAATATCTATCGCTTGGATAGCAGAACATAAATTACTTTCTTAGAGAAACTCCTCTGGGAAAGTCAGGTGTCTAGAATGCAAGCAGACAGGTTGGCCAGAAGTCCAGTGCAACCCAGCAGGGGTAGAGCTGTTGGTGCGGAGAGCAAAAGAGAGCTCCCCTTTTGATCCCTGGCACAAGAAGCAGCGTCTGGAGGTTCCTTTAAAGTGCTGAACACACCAAAGGGAGGGTTTCCAGAGAGCAGGCATCTTGGCCTAACCTTTCTACAGTCATCTTACACTGAGAGGCTTCTTTAGGATGTGAATCCATCAATTTTACAGCAACATGATACCTATTACGATGTATGAGGTGTCCAGAATGTCACCTGAATCAAGGTCAATGTGTTGACCCAAATGCTGAAGCCTCATTTGTAAGCTAAAGCCAGGTTCAGGCCCCAGCCTGACCACAGCACTCAACAAGAGAGAAATCTGATTTCAAGTGTCCTAGCCCTAGTTCATGGTAGGAAACCTCTTCCCTGACAGAAAGTTGGAAGCAGTGGTGCAGCAGCTTAAGGAAAATGCTAAGGAAACAGAGGAGTGTGTCCCTTGACCAGCCACTGAAACACTTTAGGTTTGGGTGCATGGCAGTTTTTTGTGCATTTGGTTGAAAGCTCTACTGGGCTAAAGCAACATGGAGGGGTCCACTGGAAACCCAGTACTGTTTTCTGTGCTAGCTCTGCACTAGAGCTGTTTTGTAAAACCTCTGATATTCTTTAATCCCTACTAGTATCATGAACTTTAAAAAGCAGAGGAACTCCTTCCCTCCCCAGAAGCCCTTAGGGTCCCATCCTCACAAATTCTGTTCTTGGAGAGTGAAGTGATGGCTGGAAATGCTCCTCTAAAATATATGCCTGGAAGTGTTCCTCTAAAAGAAATGGTAGGAAGGCAATGCAGACAGAAGGGAAACACTGTCATTCCCCTGGGTCCTGTTGTGTGTCTGTGTGTAGTAACTGTGTGCCCTCCCCTCTGCCTTACCCCCTACCCTGGCTTCCACCTCATGTCTTAAAAAACAGGCAGGAATTTGAGAGAGGTAAGACGATGCAGCTTGTCTTTCTAGCCTTCCCCTTTCTGCACTGTAAATTCTTAAACAGGCCCAAGAGAGTAAATTGCTTTTTCAAGTTTTATCAACAAGAAGGCAGCCTGGAAAAGTTACAGTTCAGTGCTCAAAGATTGCCTTCATGTTTAGCAAGAAACTTTCAGGCCAGAAAATAAATAAATATATACTGAGAGGAGGGAGTCCCCCATCCTGGTGGTACAGAATTTGCATTTTGTGGATGTAACTCATCTCCCTGGTGCATTTCTAAGTTTACAGTCTAGTCTCAAGTAAATTGCCTTCTGTATTCAGAGTTATAATAAGACCTACCCCAATTGGGACACAGGAGAGACTTGCTGGACCATAGAGACAGCTCTGCTTAGTACAAACTATTCCACTAGGCATTATGCAAAAATGAAAATCTGAGCTTTTCAGATATGCACCATGTCATTGGAAAACAAACAATTTTTAAGCCTGCTGCAACCTGAAAACTGTTTCTGATTTTGGTAACATCAGATGCTGTTTCACAAGTCCTGATTTTCAATTAATAACAAAAATGAAAGATGGCGAAGACCAAAAAGAGAACAGTATGTCCACATAAATGTACATATGCTGGTTTCTGACAGAGAAAATTAGAGAAAAGGAATGTCAGCAGTGTTAGAAGAAAAAAAACAAGAAGAAGAAACAAATTCCCTTGGAAAATAAAATTGGGCATTTACAACATTCGTTTTTGTCTATTCCACTCAGATTCACTGGGTTCTGAACTACATTGTACTTCCAAAAGAATTGAAACTCTTTTCAGAAAGCCAAAGAGAGACAGGATGGATCTTATCTGCTGGTTTCAAAGATGAGCCTTGGGAAGAATATTAGCCTCCCTGTGATACAGCCCCATTTACGAGTACAGCATGGCAGTTTCTGCTTCCTCCTTTATTAAACTAGTTTTCCTCCTCACTAAAAGAGCAGAGAATAACTGAAGAACTCTACAGCAAAGTGTAGATAGTCAGCTCTTTGAAAGAAGAGCTCTGTTTTCAGAAAGGAAACCTTCAGAAAGCAAAATACGACCCACTCGTCTTTCACCAAGTCTTTCGTGGAGCCAGGTACTCAACACTCTGGTGAGACATGCTAGGGGAGAAGGCATGGTGGGGGTCAGTTTACCACCCTGTGATGCCTCTGGCTTTGCAGTTTCTGCATAGTTATACATATTTATGCAGCAAATCAATGAATCTTCTTACTTCCAGGAGCCCATCACATGGAAGCAACTGCAATGGGATCTGATTTCAAATAATGTCCTTGGGTAGTTAAGATTAATAAAGTTCTCCTTATCTGCCCCTAAAGTCATAGGTTTGGAATTACACACCAACAGTTAAGCTCAGAGAGCTCCAAGCTGCTGGTTTAGGCTGACAATAATGTGTCACTTTGGTTAGTAGGTCAAGGGAGGTTCTCCTCCCCCATCTACTCTGCCCTGATGAGGCTGCATCCGGAATATTGTGTCCAGTTCTGGGCCTCTCAGTTCAAGATAGACAGGGAGCTGCTTGAAAGAGTCCAGCACAGAGCCACAGAGATGACTGAGCGGAACATCTCCCTTACGAGGGAAGGCTGAGGGAGCTAGGCCTCTTTAGCTTGGAGAAGAGAAGACTATGGGGCGACCTCATTCATATATCTAAATATGTAAATGGAAAGTATCAGGAGGACAGAGCCAGGCTTTTCTTAGTAATGTCTAATGGTAGGACAAGCGGCAACAGGTGTAAACTGGAGCATAGGAGGTTCCACGTAAACATAAGGAAAAACTTTTTCACTGTGAGGGGCACTGGAACAGGCTGCACAGAGAGGTTGCGGAGCCTCCTCAGGAGACATTCAAAACCCACCTGGATGCATTCCTTTGTGATCTACTCTAGGAAATCCTGCTCTGGCAGGGGGGATGGACTAGATGATCTCCAGAGGTCTCTTCCAACCCTTAACATTCTGTGATTCTGTGACTTAAAATTTTCAAAGAATCATTTAGGTTGGAAAAAACCTTTAAGAGCATCAAGTCCAACCATAAACCTAACACTGCCAAGTCCACCACTAAACCATGTCTCTCAGCACCATATACATCTACACTTCTTCTAAATACCTCCAGGGATGGCGACTTGAATGCTTCCCTGGGCAGCCTGTTCCAGTGCCTGACAACCCTTTCAGTAAAGAAATTTTCTCTAATATCCAAACTAAACCTCCCCTGGCACAACTTGAGGCCATTTTTCTTGTTCTACCACTTGTTACTTGGAAGAACAGACTGGCACCCAACTTGCTATAACCTCCCTCCAGGCAGTTTTAGCAGGTAGTAAGGTCTCCCCTCAGCCTCCATTTCTCCAGATAAAACCACCCCAGTTCCCTCAGATGCTCCTCATAAGACTTGTGCTCTAGACCCTTCACCAGCTTCATTGGTCTTCATTTGCATTCTCCAAAACCTTTTTGTCCTCCTTGTTGTGAGGGGCCAAAACTAAACACATTCAAGGTGCAGTCTCACCAGTGCTGAGTACAAAGGAACAATCACTTCCCTAGTTCTGGCCACGCTATTGCTGATACAAGCCAGGATGCTGTTGGCCTTCTTGGCCAGCTAGGCACATTGCTGGCTTATATTCAGCCAGCTGTAGATCAACACGTCCAGGTCCTTTTCTGCCAGGCAGCTTTCCAGCCATTGTTTCCCATACTTGTAGCATTGCATGGGGTTGTTGTGACCCAAGTGCAGGACCTGGCACTCGGCTTTGCTGAATCTCAACAAGGTGTTTATCCCAGTTGTACAGGGAGAAACACTTCTGGTGTTCTTTGATTCCAGGAATTAGGAGCATATGCACAAATCTGTCATCTCTAATGTAAAACTCATCAAATTAATAGTACTCACCCCTTTCCGTATGGTTGAAGCCCATTCTTCCCATGCCTTAGTCCAGCCTTAGTGGCATCATAGATCCATCAGAAGACCTGTCATTTTCATCACTGACTACTTTCACCAGTTCACTAATATTGCTATATAAGTGCTTAAAATAATAATTAGAATTTGATTAATAATTAATAGGCTGAATAATTTATTCAGATATACTGTAAAACTTGAGCAACTTATTTGATTAATATATTTAATAACTCATTCTGTCCTCTATCTTTGTGAATAATGTTTTTGAAACTAGATGAGTAATTTGTTTTTTAAAAATTTTAACGTTTGTCAAATAAATTATCCATAGCCTATTATTCAACCAACTCTAATAATACTGAATTACAAGCAAGTGCATTCTTGAATGACCACTGAAGGCCCAAATGTGCATGTATGAACTTTCTGGGAAGAATTTTTGCTTTATCCCGGATAAAACACTTCTTGTGGTGAAATACGATCTTTTTACCTCAAGAACTCATATTTTACTTCTTAGCAGAGTAAAAGAAGACAGAAGCAGTAGCTGAATGGAATAAGGATGTTCATCCTTATTCCTGAAACCATAGCAACATGCTCATTTTCAGATGGGATGAAAGCTACCATACATGAGGTAGTACATGTGGTCAGAGTTTAATTACACCCTCATTCCCACTCCCTCATCCCCAGTGCAAAACAAGGACAGAGAAATCACTGAACTCTGAGCTCAGCTTTGTGACTGTCACTGTAGAGGGGATCCTGCAAGAGGGTTTTGTACCAAGGGACAGAAGGTTTGCAGCGTGTAATTGCAGAGTTAGTATAAATTCAAATCAAGAGAGTTTTCCTCAGCTGGGATCTGAAGAGGGAGAACCCCAGGACACATGTTTCACATAAGCAACCTTTCCACCCAAGGTTGCATGAACAGCAAGAGTAAATGGACCCACATTAAGACCAGAAAGCAGCAACTGTTTCTGAGACTTAATAATCACCAAAGGTCAAGGGTGAGAGATTTTCTTCTTAATCAATCTAGTGCACTGTCCCGCACTCTGGATGCCTTTTTTCAGCTCTGATAGATGCTTAGACCCAGGACTGAGCTGTGCAGTGTACTTGGGAGCAATCCAGCTTTTGATACTGAAGATAATATTTATTGCTCAGGAAGAAAGAGCTCGTAATTTTTTAGCTCCTACCTTGTCTGACCTAGTTGAGTTTAGCCTTGAAGAAGAAAAACATAGAAAAATGCTTCTAAAGATTAAAATTTATTCTACTTTTTACAGCTTTGCTGTAAAGCCTTGGGCTGATGTACAATTTGCAGTTATGATTATAGCATTTTAAACACACAGTTCTTACTTTTAGCCTTCACTATACTGGCTCAGATACCTCTAGATGTGTGACCTTAGCATTTTCTTTGCATGTTCTCTCCTTAATAATCTCATTAAGAATTGTATCATGTAACAATGAAGCTCACTTGTTTTCTCAATTACCTGCAAAGTCGTTTGTACGTATAAACTCAAGGGGCCAAGTAGATAGCCTCTTCTAGAACTGTTGGACACCATCATGTGAAATTACAGTATTCACAGGTTATTCTTGCTCTTCTGAACCTGTTCTTCAGCATCCTTCAACACAGGCTTTACTATTTTGGTCACCCACTTGTGACAACTGCTGTAAGATTTGGACATTTGGAGTGGCTATCAGAAGGAAAGCATAGAGTGACCTTTATAAGTGTCCTGGTTTGAGCCAGGATGAAGCCAATTTTTCTTTTTGCTGATTTTTTTTTCCTTCAGTAAGTTTTCTTGTAACTAGCAAGCGTGTGTTCTGCTAGGCTGATAAGACAGAGGAATGTTTTTCTAACTCCTGAGGCTTCAAGGCCGCACCTGCACTCTGCCGGCTCAGACACTACGGGGAGATCTGTGACCCCCCCGTAGGAGGCTGAGTTAGACGGACAGCAAAATTGGCCAAAGATATTCCATTCCATATATCTACGTAAGCTCAAAGGAAGGTCAGAGATCACAGAAGACAACTTCCTTCCTTCTTCTCCCTTCTCTTCCGTCCGTGGCCGGTGTCCGGGGAGGACTCTGTTCATCCATCACCGTCGATCCTCAGGCTTGATCTCTTGTGACCCCCATAACGCTCTGCATTCTCCAGCAGCAGCTTCGGGATTCCTCGGGACTCTTCCCAGTTCAGGGAAGTGCTGTGGGAGTTGCTGGGGTGGGGGGAGGCGACAGGTTTTTTTGCCCATTCCGGAATATATTTGTATATAATTGTATATATTTTCTTGTATTATTCATTAGTGTTCTAATTAAAGCTGTGTAGTTTAGTTTTCAATCCAGCCAAGTCTCTCTCTTTTTCTCTCTCTCCTTCCCTACCTGGGGGGGGGGAGGGGATCGAGAGCATTGTTGTCGGACCTGAGCCAAACGGTGACAGAGCTCTAAAGTCCCTATATTCCAGCAATTTTGAGCTCAAACGTCAATATTTCCCAGCCATTTGGGGCTCAAAATTCCCGTTTTCCCAGCAACTTGGTGCTGACTTTCCCGATTTTCATTCCCATTTTGTGCTCAAAATTCGCTGTTTCCCAGCAATTTGGTGCTCAGACGTCCACCTGTTTTGCAGGACTTTGAGGCTCAAAATTCCTGATTTTGTCCCCATTTTGACCTCAAAATTATCTCGTTCCCAGCAATTTGGTTCTCAGAATTCCCTATATTCCAGCAACTTGGTGCTCAAAATCCCCGATTGTCCAGCAATGTAGAGCTCAAAATTGGTTATTTTGCAGCAACTTGGAGCGCAAATCTCACTGTTTTGGCTCATCCCTGAGTAAGATTCACCATGTCTCAGCAATGTGGGGCTCAAACCTGGCTATTTGATCACCATTGTGTGCTCAGAATTAGCTGTTTTCCAGCAACGTGATGCTCAAAAGTCCCTATTTTCCAAGACTTTGAGGCTCAAAATTCCCGATTTGACCCCACTTTGTGCTCAAAATTCGCTGTTTCCCAGCAATGTGGTGCTCAAAAGTCCCAATTTTGCAGCACCTTGGGGCTCACAGTCCCAGTTTTGCAGCACCTTGGGGCTCACAGTCCCAGTTTTGCAGCACCTTGGGGCTCACAGTCCGTATGTGTCCCCATTTTGAGCTCATGATCTAAGGAAAGCCAGATGGCCTCCCTTGGTCAAAAGGACTAACACAGAAGGAGTAAACAGGATGGCATTGCTTAGCATAGATAAGGTTGGGAATGTAAAGGTAAGACTTAGAATGTATGGATAAGGCTTGGAATGTAAATGAGGGTATTGTGTGAGAGGATGTTCCCCCAGAAACTTGCTGAGAAGGCAAGAACGTGGAGCAGACTCCAGAAAGGAATGCTGACAGGTGAAACGTGCACAGCGAGGAAGACATACAGCCTTCATCCCAACCCCACAAACCACATAAAACAGTGACATGTCTACAAACTAACAAATACCCTCATTCCCATCCTCACAACACTCTCTACCCTGCTCCTCCCC
>NW_009969339.1:1390189-1391167 GCF_000747805.2 Chaetura pelagica | reverse complement strand
TTTTTTTTTTTTCCTTCAGTAAGCTTTCTTGTAACTAGCAACAGTGTGTTCTGCTAGGCTGATAAGACAGAGGAATGTTTTTCTAACTCCTGAGGCTTCAAGGCCGCACCTGCACTCTGCCGGCTCAGACACTACGGGGAGATCTGTGACCCCCCCGTAGGAGGCTGAGTTAGACGGACAGCAAAATTGGCCAAAGATATTCCATTCCATATATCTACGTAAGCTGAGAGGAAGGTCAGAGATCACAGAAGACAACTTCCTTCCTTCTTCTTCTCCCCTTCTCTTCCGTCCATGGCTGGCGTCCAGGGAGGACTCTGCTCATCCATCACCGTCGACCCTTAGGCTCGAGATCTCCTGGCCCCCATAACTCTCTGCTTTCTCCAGCAGCAGCTTCGGGATTCCTCGGGACTCTTCCCAGTTCAGGGAAGTGCTGTGGGAGTTGCTGGGGTGGGGGGAGGCGAGAGGCTTTTGCCCATTCCTGAACATATCTGTACATAATTGTATATATTTTCTTGTATGATTCATTAGTGTTTTAATTAAAGCTGTGTAGTTTAGTTTTCAATCCAGCCAAGTCTCTCTCTTTTTCTCTCTCTCCTTCCCTACCTGGGTGGGAGGGGGAGGGGATCGAGAGCATTGTTGTCGGACCTGAGTCAAACTGTGACAATAAGCTATGAGAGCTATATGAAGCTAAGTGTCTCAAGGCACCTGGGTCAGTACTGCATGTGAAGACGTAAGGCTGGAGGTCTCTTGAACTTTGCTGGCATTTTCTTCCCTACTAAGCAAGTTGCCAGGTTTCAGCCTATAAGTAAATATTGTCATCTGAGGAGTTTGGATTCAGTTGTGAGCCCAAGCCTTGAGTTAGATGGAGTCTTAACAGTCCATACATCAGTTGCCTGAACTGAAGAACATATTTTGTTTAGGACACTATGTATAAGCACTGAAAACCTCTTTATATATCCGCACATATAGGACACTCTT
>NW_009969339.1:1342775-1389976 GCF_000747805.2 Chaetura pelagica | reverse complement strand
CAACCAAGGAGCAGTTGGGGTTGCACATGCATTCGATCTATCTGGTACCGAGTAATTGAGAAGTACTTGGAGAAGGAGCAGGCCTGTATATCAGACTCAGTTGGATATTTCATATAAAAAAGACAAAGTACAAAGATGGAAGAGGCATATGATGTGTTAATTGCAATGCCTGTGCTGAGTTTTTTGATATTTCCAGAGCTCAGAACAAACAATTACACTTATGTAACTTACGTTTTGGGAAAGACCGACAAGCTTGTATCAAAGTCCTTCCAACACAGAGGGAAAGTCCACACACAATACTTGAAACACTTAAACCACGGACCCTGGAACGCTTCCCTCCTGCTGCAGGACACCAAGTCAATCTCATATGCTTAAGCTGCTGCAGTTGTAACCAGCAGTGGGAGATTGGCTTTCACTGGCATGCATTCCTCTATCTATAAAATTGTGGGTTTAAAACACAGAATCCAGTAAAATCTACCTTGTGACAGTCACTGCTTTAGGACAGACAGACCCTAGCCTCTTCATCTCTAGTTTTTGTAATCTCACCACTCCAGCTCCCTTGCCTTAAGCCATTGCAAATGCTCTTGCTGATAAAAACTCATCTTTCCAAGTAGCTTAAAAGGTTTAGTTCAGCCAGAACTGCATTTCTCATTTGTGTGTATACCTTGTATATCTCACCTGGTATTTGAGCACAAGAGGCATATAGCAAATTCATCCCAGGAATCAGAAAATCTCCCAGACTTCCTCTGTCTGTGTGCATGTGTGTGTCTGCACTTTTGTGTCTGTGCTGGGGCACATTTTTCTTTGGAAAGTTTAATTTGACCCTCAATCTCCTATGAACAAGTAAAGCCAATGGATTTGTTTACTAGAGTTGGTCACTGAATATTTAGAAGAATCCATTTCAAGCTGTGCACTTGCAAAACTATACAATGAATTGCCCAGGCACCTGCTATTTTACTTAATTTATACTGCAAGGGGAAGCTCTGTAGTGCAAAGTAATATTTAAACTTACTAATGTAACGTTGGCCTTAACCTTTAATTGGCAACTTGGAATGCTTTCAGCTCAGCTTGGCTGGGCTTTCAGGGATGCAGCCTATGAGCTAAACCAGTGCAATATATTGGCTCCTCCTACAATATTTCTTGAATGTTATTTCACCATGTAATTCCTCACAGGCTAACTCCCAGGTAGGCAACCCAATTTGCTGCATATATAGACATGTTTGGGAACTTACTAAGTCTGCTTTTATGATGTATAATCACAGCACTGAGGCATACACAGTGTTTTTGTCTCAAGCAATTATGCAATAACGAATGTTAATTCTATTGTAACACTTACTGGACTTTTTCATTAATTCAGTGAACACATGATATGCACCAAGGTTGTAAAGATTGCATTATGAAGCGTAGTAGTTCTCTGTTTTCTACAGTACATAACCACATTGTCAATACATTGCCAGGACTTCTCAATGCTTCCTGTGTTCAACACATCTACATTATGCTTTTTCACAATTGTCTCTTCTCTAGGTTGAAGAGTCCTAGCATATTTTGTATAGCTGATAGGGAATGCTATTTAATGCTTTTGATTATTTTGCTGACTTTTGTAGCATCTTCTCTGATTCTTCCATGTTCTTCTGAGGTGAAGAGACCAGACTGCACTCAGTCTCTAAAGTAGAGTCACACAATGGGTTTTCTAGTGGCATAAAGATATTTCCTGTTGTGATTGCTATCCCATCCTCAAAATTCCCAACACAGAATCACAGAATCATAGAATGGTTAAGGTTGGAAAGGACCTTAAAGATCATCAAGTTCCAACCTCCCTGCTATGAGCAGGGACATCTCACACTAGACCAGGCTGCACAAAGCCTCATCCAACCTTGCCTTTAACACTTCCAGGGATGGGGCATCAGCAACCTCCCTAGGCAACCTATTCCATGACCTTACTGCCCTCGTGGTGGAAGAATTTATTCCTGATGTCTAACCTAAATCTACCCTCTTTCAGTTTAAAATCATTACCCCTTGTCCTCTCACTGCCCCCTCTGCTGAAAAGCCCCTGCCCAGCTTTCCTGTAGCCTCCTTCAGGTACTGGAATCACAGAATCACAGAATTACCAAGGCCAGAAAGACCTTTAATATTATGTCCAGCCTATGACCAACACCACCACATCAACCAGACCATGGCACTAAGTGCCACATCCAGCCTTTCCTTAAACACCTCCAGGGACGGTGCCTCCACCACTTCCCTGGGAAGTCCATTCCAATGTCTAATCACCCTTTCCATGAGGAATTACTTACTAATATCCAACCTAAACCTCCCCTGGTGCAGCTTCAGGTCATGTCCTCTCATCCTGTCACTAGTTGCCTGGGAGAAGAGCCTGACCCCCACCTGAGTTCAACCTCCCTTCAGGTAGTTGGAGTTATAAGGTCCCCCCTGAGTCTCCTCTTCTTCAGGCTAAACAACCTCAACTCCCTCAGCCCATCCCTATAAGACTTTCCCTCTAGTCCTTTCACCAGCCTCGTTGCTCTCCTCTGGACCTGCTCCAGCACCTCAATATCCTTCTTGAAGTGAGGGGCCCAGAACTGGAAACAGGACTTGAGGTGAGGCCTCACCAGTGCTGTGTACAGGGGGAGAATCACATCCCTGCTCCTGCTGGCCACACTATTCCTGATACAAGCCAGGATACCATTGGCCTTCCGGGCCACCTGGGCACACAGCTGGGTCATGTTTAACCAGCTGTCAATCAGTACTCCCAGGTCCCTCTCTGCTGGGCTGCTCTCCAGCCACTCTTCCCCCCACCTGAAGCTCTGCCTGGGGTTGTTGTGGCCAAAGTGCAGAACCCTGCACTTGATCTTGTTGAATTTCATGAAGTTGGCACTGACCCATCGACCCAGCCTGTCAAGGACTCTCTGGATGGCATTCCTTCCCTCTAGAGTGTCAGCTACTCCACACAGCTTGGTATCATCAGCAAACTTGCTGAGGGTACACTCAATCCAACTGTTCATGTGTCCAACAAAGGTGTTAAACAGGCTACTGTTCTACCCTGAACTGACATTTTTGTCATTCTATCTGTTATTATGCGAAGATCTCATTTCTGATGGTAACAGACAACTCAGAACCCATCATTATATGTGTAAAATTAGGATTTTTTCCCCAGCATACTTTGCTTCAAATGCTGTTACTTTACACCCGGTTGCTTGCTGTAGTGAGATGTTTTTATAGTGTTTCGCAGTCATATTGTCTGTTACTTGGAATAATTTAGCATTAGAAAACATCTTGCAATTGATTCTTTCATTCTTGATCATTTATGCACTCATGAACAGCATGGCTCTGAACACAGATCTGTGTGAAGCTCCACTGAAAGCCACTTGCTCTACCAAAAATTATTTCCTCTTACCCTTTATTTTCTTGTCTTATGACTAGTTACATGTCCACATGAGGATCATTGCCCATGATAGATTAGTATTTTTGTCAATGAGAACCTTGTAGAATGCCTTTCAGAAGTGAATGTGGATTATAGCTGCCAGATGTCAACTAATTCTACATACCAACATGGAAAGATGAATCCCTAAAAGAAAAGTTGTGTTGCAGAAACTGTCCCAAGTTCTTTATGTTTAGTGCAGCCAGGCAGATTAACATTTTTTCTGCTACAATTTTGTTGTCTTTGAAGTCTTCTGCTCTTTCATCTTTCCTTGGCCTTACAGATGCCCTAGAGGTCTCATAGCCCCTAAGATGTAGCTACATGATTTATAATTAGTGTCTCTGCTTTTTTTGCATATTGAAGCACAATTCAGTTCTTTTTTAGCCTCCCTTACTGAATTTCAGCATTCTAAGTCTATATTTCCTTTGGGGGGTTGAGTGGGTGGGTTTTTTTGTTTGTTTTGTTTTAACAGGATCAAGCTTTGTGGTTTTTTGCATAACACCTTCTTATTCCTAAGAAAGCTCCCTTACACTTCTGTTAAGCTAGGCCTGTCGTCTTTTGGTTTTTCCTCACACATTTATTGATAGTAAATGCTTGCTCTGATCATCCAGCACAGTATCTTTGAACTGCCCCAGTGCTGTCCATAAAAACTTTGTACTTGAACCACTCATTTTACCTTCTGTTTAATGAGACACCTTCATTATTGTGTTGTTCAGCTTTTTTAAAATTCACCACTGCAATCGTGGGCCTCTTGGATCTTTCAGGAGGAATAGGGATGTTGGATATAAACACAGTACTGCCACTGCTGCCAACAGGTCTGTGACAGTCACCAAATTCTTCACATTGGTCAGGACTTCTTCACTTCTCGTTTGCCTGTCTACTATTACCATAAAACAGAAATTGTCAGCATCTGAAAGTTCAGCCCACACATCATACCTCACAGTAAAGTTTACCCAGTAAATGAGGACAGTTGTAGTCTTTTTTCATTGTTCATTGCTGCCTTCCTTGCTCTCTCTTACTGTGTCAATCTCTATCAGCATCTTCATCAAGCAGTCTGTAATGTAGCCTTGTATTTTTCCTACATGGGATTGAAGTTTGATTCATAAGGTTTCTATTATTTGTTGACAGGTTTGATTGTTAATCTGATTTAACTCAAAACTTCTTTTAGACTATAGTACCATTCCTTCCTCTGTAGAGCCCATTTTTTCTTTCCATTATAATTTTTCAAATTGGTATTACATTGTCCGTCTGCTTTTCCTTTCACCAATTTTCCAATATGTCTTTTGTGTCTTTATTTTCATTGGAATCTAAATATTCCTATCTCCCTAGACTACTGGTATTAAGGTAGATGTATACATAAAATTATTTTTTACTTCATTCTATCTGTGCCATTGTGCATCTGTTTGTGACCTGACAATTTCTAAGTTTTGTGCTTCACCTGAGGATGAACAGTTCTTGTTCATCTGATGTGTCCTCCAAAACCCATGCTACTCAACACTCTCATGTGGGCACTCTCCTGTGCAGAGTCAGCAGCTGGAACTCCCTTGGGGCAGCCTCCTCCCTTCTAGACATGTCTGTCTCTGTTCTTGGTGGTTTTGAACTCTCTTAAGTATATAATTTTCCTAACAGCATTACCTCCTCACACCTGCCTGACCTGCATGCATTACCAGGAGTATTCTGGGGAAAGCAGCCAAGGAGATCCTGCTATTTTGTCTCCAAAACCTCTCCCCCTACATTACCAGCTCTCAAAGGGGTGGTGGCCACCAGCTTCTTCCTGGCATTTCCCAGAAGCCTAGCAAAAAACAGTGACACAGGCTGCTTCTCAGCCTGCAGGCAAACCAATGAACAACCTTTGCCAGAACCACAAGCCCAGATAGATATGTGTTTTGTACACAATAACCACAACACAGCTGTCCCTTCCAGTCTCTCATAACCAGAGAGTTTTTTGCAATCCCACCCTCTTCATAAAATTCCTCAAAAGCACAGCTGCATCCCCTTCAGGATAGGGTTTTGACATCCAAACAGGCATATAGAGCATAGTAGCAATCACAGACAAATATCGAACAGAGCATAAAAAAGGAGGAGCAACAGTGACAGTCATCATGGTCTCACAGTTGGCCACAAGTCTGTGAGATGGCAGGCTCCCTTGTGGACTGCAGATGTTGTTAGAGCACAGGGACAGAAAACCAATGCAACATACTCAAATAAATGGAAAGGCAGAGGCACATCCTGGCTGGCACCAAATCCGTTTTTAGTTGTCTTTTGAGAGCTGACCAAAATAGGCAGGCAGATATTTAAAACTCGTAGAATTCCATCTCTTCTTGCACCCTTGGGGGAAGGTGTATGGTAGGGCTGGGAGGACATCCTGGGCCTCAAACTCAACTGGCTTCATGTGCCCTGCTGAGCTGCTCAAACTGGCGCAACTTCAAGACTTGTGTAAATCATGGTAGAGACAAATTTTCCACCCTGTTTGTCCTCTCCCAAGGCAATGAGCAAACCCTTCTTGGTTATTCTCTCTGACTGAGAAGGGAAAAAAGCACCAAAGTTTGTAATACAAAATCTGGAAAGAATGAGAAAAACAAGAGACAGAAAGCAGAAAATTACCCTGTTTTGCCCCAAAACTGGCATTGGGGGGTAGAATGATTGCATTGAAAGGGGTTCTGTACTGCTCTGCAATGGGTAATTTTTCTTTGGTTTTACAGTTAGATCCTTGCTGGCAGAAAGACCTCAACTGTGGCAGTAAAAATCCTACATTTGCGAGTTTTCAGAAACTAGCAGGAGTCTCTCTTTCATCTCTACAGGAGTGTCTCCTCTTTGATTTTACTGTCTGCATTACTGTGTAGTTTCTTCTTTCTGTATCATTTACCTATATCTGTAACAGGGAGACAGGGATAGAGCACGCTATTTACAACAAATAAACAGCGTTAAACCAATTCCACCTCATTGTCCCTGCATTGTTTTGAATTGAGTTATTGACTCTTGGATAACAGCAGGGTTAGAGATAAGCAAGAAGAAACTATCTTTGAACCCCTCTGGGTAAACAGCCCACTTACAGCATCAGAAGAAATGCATTTAGTTTAACTGCATACTGTTGGTGGGAAGAAGTCAAGAGGTTTTCTCAACTGCAGTTCACACTCACATGCCCTTATTTTGGTTTCTTCTACAGCAAACAAAGCTGAACTGAATCACAGAATCATAGTGAGGTTGAAAAGGACCATTAAGGATCATGTAGTCCAACCCCCCATGTCATGGGCAGGAACACGTTGCACTAGATCAGGTTGTTGAACACTCTATCCAACATGAACTTGAACAATTCTATGGATGGGACATCCACAGCTTTGCTGAGATGGGGTGGTATAAAAGTCAGTTTTATATGCAGAAGCCCAGGTCTACTTATTGGGTACAGAGCTTAAAATGAGGCCTAACCTCCTATGGCCAGTAGCCTACACTGTCAGCAGAGGATAAAACTAAGGCAGCTGCAGGTTATGATGAATATTATTTGAAAGAGGGGTACTGAATATTTCCCTTTATATTGGAGGAGTAACAAGAGGTAGTAACAGACCATTCCAGGAGTCAGAATGAGCTAGGGCTGAGATCTGATTCCCACCCCAGCACTAGCCCAGAGCTCTAACTTAAGCAAGATGCTGCTGAGTAGTCATTTCCTGCAGCACTCCACAGCATCTGCAGGAGCACAGTGGGACTGGAAACCTTTGTTCCTTGTCCTGTGACAGATACAGTATCTTACAAAAACTCAGGGCACAGTAGATCTGTGACTTTTTGATACCGTGAAAAGGTGCAACAGGACAGTGAGATGGGACACTTCCGGGAAGACTGCCATTGCACAGGTGGGAGGGGTAAATTCATCTAGTCAGGTAGATCCTATGGTTTTAGGGGGTAGGGGAAAACCCTTCCTCCAAGCTCTGCTTTTTCACCAAGGAGAAGATTCTGCAGTGTTTCTTTGAAATATTCTCTAGCTTGGGGTGCACTCTCTCCTGGGTGAGAGGGAAGATGGGGTCTCTGTCAGACACTGCTACAGGCTTGTTCCAAGAAAGGGAACACAGGCAAGACTGTGAAGAAGATAATCTTCTTTACTTAGAAGAAAAAAATAAACAAATAATAATTTTGCAGGTCAAGTTTGCCCCCTTCTGGGTCTTCCCAAGAGCAAAGCTGGTATGTCGGTGTGTGAGGTCTGTGCACACAACTCATCTGTCCTTGAGCTTAGGATGTAACTGGGGTTGTTCAAATATCCATTCCTCTCCTTTTGAATCACTGCTTTTTCAGTTTGGCAAGCAGTGGCTTTCTTTCTTGTATCAAGAAGAACTATGACATTTTTTTAAAATCTGTCTTTGGCATCTTCCAGCACAGACAAAATGGGGTCTCAGTTTCTTGAGAGATGGTGTCTTCCTGCTGCTTATTCCCTAGTTAATCCTCCAAGTGTGGCATCAGTCATCTCCATGTAACTTACTGAGACCTCTCAGGCGCAGGATTATCACTGCTACAAACTCCAGTGGGGAGTGCACAGCAGGAGCAGATGCACGGTAAAGAAACAGAGAGAGAAGCCAGTTTTCATGCAAGCATGACTCATTAAAAAGTGTTTTTTGAAAAAGACAGAGTGGAAGCAGCAAATATGCAAAATATAGAAAATATACCTGATTTCCTAAAAAAGGAATTGCCAATGATCCTGGCAATTACAGTTCCATTAATTTAAATTCTCTCCTTGGGGTGACAATGAAGCAAATATGAGAGACAGGAGGAGGAAAGAGAATCACTAGACAGCTGGAGATAAAATTTTAGTAATAAACATGACAATGGGTCCTCAGCCCAGTTGGATCCTTCAGGCACCACTAAAGTACGAATAATAATAGAATAAATCTTCACAAGCAGATATAAAAGGTTCTAAAATAATTAAAGTAGTAATGCCTACTGGAAATTCACTTGGTATACTGCATTTTGGTTTTCCATAAAATATTTGATATTGCATCTCCCATGAATGTACTTGAATAATTAACTGAGATTGGCTTCAGCAGGCATACTGCCACAGGGTCTACAAATTGGTGGAAAGAACATTAGCAAATGGTGATGATAAATGGCAGTGTTTTAATTTGGGGGAGGTAGCTACTGGGGTGAGGAATACTGCCACAGGGTCTACAAAGTGGTGGAAAGAACATTAGCAAATGGTGATGATAAATGGCAGTGTTTTAATTTGGGGGAGGTAGCTACTGGGGTGCCACAGGGATTGATGTTACGTCCTATCTCATTTATCACCCTCATTAATTGGTCTGGAAGAAAAATAAACAGTCATTAATGAAATTCACATTCAATGTGGAATTGGGGAGGAGTTTTAAATCCTAGTAGGAATTAATAAAAAAGAAAAATTAAAACATTCAGAGAAAAATGAGGATCAAGGGCAGAGAAATTTTAATTTTTTTTAAAGAAAAAAAAGTAATGTAACTACTAGATCTTGATTGGAATATTTTGGATGAAAAGATTGAGAATGAGTTACTGTTCTGGATTTGAAGGACAGAATATATTATATTGTCTCTTTAATTTCATCCCCTTCAAAATACAGGCCCAAAAATATTGATTCTTTCAAGTAGCCAGGTATTCTAAGTTATGTGGGAACATATCTCTTGGAAAGGCATTCAGTCTTAATTACAGATCTCAAGTGATGAATGCTAACTGTTTGTTAACAGCGTGAAAGAAAACCTTAAAAAAACAAATTGACCCAAAATAATTGATATATTGACTATAAATACAGCACTGTATAATCAGCCATTAGAAAAACATTACATTACCCATGTTGTGGCCACTGGCTGCTGCTGGTGGTTTCAGCACTGTGAAGATGGAGAACTCTGAACCCAACTTTAAGCATTGCCTGTGTTGCTTCTGGGACAGCAGTAAACAATTTTACCTCAGGTTCCTCTCTCCTTCATCTCCCTCTATCTCCTTCTTCTATCTCCTCCTTCAGTCTTCTCCTTTCTGCATGTTCAAACTTCAGCAAAACTGAAGGTTCTTTTTATATTTTTCCTTTGTCATGCTCTCATTTTTCTCTTCTCTTTGTCTTTTACCTATGATTTCTGTTTGTGATTGTCTTGTTCTGATATGATCTGCAATTAGTGACAGAGAATTCACTTCTTGGACAGATCAATTACTTGACAGATTGCAATGTTTGCAGAAGCCAAAGGCATCTGTTGTTCTCTGAGCCCTAATAGAAAACTGCTTCCTAAACAGTAGTTGAAGTTCAATACTGCTTTTTGCATGTTCTCTTTGATAGCTTTTCATGTAATACCGAACATATTTTGATGAGAAATCTGGCACATGCTTGAGTTTTCAGGAATCTGACTTGGTAAATGAATGCTTTGAATTTATGAATCACAGACTTATTTCTTATTAGGCTACGTAGTAAATGAGCAAATGATAAAATATTTCATAATGTGGCATACAGCTTTAAAAAAAGTCAAAACTATTTTTGTTTTCTGTGCATCATTGACCATTTGTGGCCTTGATGGTGCTGCCATAGAAAGTTTGACCAAAGTACAGAAGCAACAGCTAATTCATATTCATTGCTCTCCCAGAAATAGGCAGCACCTCCTCCTTGAGGGGTATAGTAACAGTTCTTAGGCAGAATCATCGTATGACATATCCAGAGGAACTTCCCACCAGTTTGACAGCACTGACACCTGCTTTCCCTTGGCTCTGGTAAAGTGTTGCAATGAAAGGTAGGAGGATGGGTGGGCAACCTAGTTTAAGATGCTCTGCAACAGAGCAGATGAATGAAGCAACTTCTCTACACAACTGCAAATGCCGCTGGCATCTGCTGTGCTGTTCTGGGCATCATGTCACTGGGAAGATATTGAAAAGCTAGAGGGAGTTCAGAGAGGATGCACAATTATTATTAGGTAGTGGGAAGGCTTGATTGATATGGAAAGATTAAAAGAGCAAGCTATGTACATCTTGGCAAAGCAACAACTAAGAAGAGATATGATAATCACCTCCAAATAAATTCAAGGAAAATCCCAAGAGGGAGAGACTTTGTGCAGGCTGAGTACAATGGAGCATCACATAATAGGATGAACTTCAGAGAAGGAAAACTTGTGAAGTTTGAATGTGAAGAAAAACTTCTTCCAAAAGTAGTAAGATGTGGAATAAGATCCCTGGGGAAGCCTTGCTCCAGGACTGCTTAAACTATATTGATCCCATTGCAAGAAAATAGTTAAGGAACCATGTCACATTGATTAAAAGAGAAAACAGACTCCTGACGTGAGATGGCCCTACTCCAAAGCCAGAGACCATGAGCTGCTCTGTACTTGCTCCCTAAAGAGCTTGCTGCTGGTTTATGTGAGAGAGGCGTCATCTTGTCTTTAAAGTTGTTGTAGTGTCATTCAGGGAAATTATCACCAGCCTGCTAACTGTTTCAGAGGGAAGGTGCATTGTAAGAGAAATGCTGCCTGCAGGATGTATTCAGCAGGTTTCCTTTACTAAGGAGTTGAGATACATGGACATGGAACATGGAACAAAGGGAACAGAGGTGGCATTGCCCAGTGTGTTACACTAAAGCTATTGAATTACTTGCCAAAGGGGGACCTTGAGTGAAATATTTTAGCAAGGAATTTTGAAAAGCATCTGCTGGTGTCACAGCCATTATCAGTGCCCAAGTAGCAGCCATGCAGAGTACACGGCTGCTTACCAAAGGTGCTGATCTGCCAGCAGGGGCCAGGAGAGATGGGCATTTTTCATTCATGCAGAACACTTCAAATGTGGAGGCATATAGGATAGGGAGATTTCACCCATCATGTCAGGTGCTAGCCTCTGCAGAAGAAGGACTTGAAGAGCAAGAAATAGTTTTTCAATAAAAGAATGTAAGATACATTAAATATTATTCACTTGGTCATATGTCCATTTCCTTAGATGTAATAGCACTAAGAGGGAACACTCTAAGCTGCTCTGCAGTAACTCTCCTAATTATACTTTTACCCCATGATACATGTGAGGTAATTTTTTTAGAGGGAGTCTTACAGGGAAATGGAGGTTTCTGTAGCCAACTCTGCTAGACCTTTGGCACAGCTGAACCTGGCAGCCTGAGCAGCCCAGTTTCCCTCCATGCCTGAGTTCTCTCATCTTACCTCACATTTATTCAGGGATGAGTGCAGAGGTAACCAGTTAGCTCTGTCACTTATTTAAATGTCTATAACCCCACTGAATGCCATATGTTCCTGGAGGAGCCAGCCATTTCCATTATCTTTTTATTCCTTCATTCACCTGAATATTGACTCCCTGACTGTATTCCTTCACCTTCCCTGGGTCTGTAGAATAGCTCTGGTGTTAGCAATTATTTATGGGAGAGCTGCTGATGCATGTGACAAGAAATAGTGCTAATGGTGATGTCTGTTAGCCTGTAAAATAGCTCCCACAAGTAAACTGGTGGAAGTCTCATCACTTGGATGTTTTAAAACCAGCCTGGACAAAGCACTGTAAAATATACTGCAGGGAACAATCTTGGAGTGGCAGCAAGATTAAGTAATGGATTGCTCTTTCATTCAGCCTAGCAAAACGCCGTGTGAGAGTATTCAGAGTACTCCAGGGATGTGATGGTTTGGCTTGTCCTGACAGGGGTCTCTGCTGGCAGTGCTCCTGTGCAAACACTAGATTGGATTTGTCTTTGGGGAGACAGAGAGGGAGAGGGAAGGGGGAAGAGTGAGTATTAGACCATGGCATGTTGCATATATGACCCTGACCACTGTAGTTAGAACATTACCCTTCACTGCCCCCGTGCTAGTTTTAGTTCTCATGTTGCAAACATTTCCACTTATTAAAACCTTCCTCGGCTCTGATCAGCCTCACATCCACCCAACAGTTCTAACAATCCTGTGTTTTTCCTTTTTTTAAATCTTTGCTTCCCTGTATGTTGCTGCTGGAGTCACTGGTAAAACAATGGTTGGTTACTGGCTGGTGTGCTCAACCCCAGTAAACCACCATGGCGGTTTAGTACAGATTTGTCAAAAAAATACATACCATGAAGAGATTAATGGTTCATAGACTTACACCAGAGTGTAAAGAGTTTACTTCAAACTAAGGAGTAGAACTTATAAGAGTCATGGTGATTAGTCTCTGCTAACCTGACAGGAATGACAAGCTTGATAAGTGAGCTACTTTTCCACTCCCTGTTGTATTACACACCTTATCACCAGGTTAAGGTTAGCTAGACAGAAGTAATCATCATAAAGCATGTTTAGGCAGTGTCCTGCACTAAAAAAGCATTCTGAGCCTAAAGGAAAGTTTTAAGTTCATTCCATTTCATTTCAACTACTTCTGAATAGCTGGAACTTGACCTTGAGGTAGTTTTCCCCTCTAATTTTGCCTGGATGATCTCTTTTGAAAACATCTAGAGCAATGCAGCTTCTGCTGCTGCCTTTGCAACTCTATTCTGCATATTATAATGTTATATGCTGTATAAGGACTTATCTTCTGGGTACTTTCTTAGAAATCAGACCCTTTTTTATTTCGACTGCAACTCTGCTCACCCACCTAAGCCCTTGTTATGGGACATTACAGCCCTCTTCTGTGCATTCAACAGCCCTGCCTCAGTAGATCCAAGGAAATGGTTATTCCCCTTTGCTCAACTCTTGAGGCTGCATCTGGAGTACTATATCCAGTTTTGGACCAGAAAGATACATACAAACTGGAGAGGGTCCAGTGGAGAACCACCTAGATAGTCAGGGGGTTGCATAAGGAGAGGGTGAAGGAGATGGATTTTTCATTCTGGAGAAGGTAAGTCTGAGGGAATCTAACTCATCTCTACTACTACTGCCACTGTAGAGGGGGTGTATAGCAAAAGGACAAGGGGCAAAGGTCACAATTGCAACAACAAAAATTTAAATTTAATATAAGGAAAAACTTTCACCATAATGTGAGGAAAGCACTGCACGAGTGGCCCAGAGGGGCTGTGCAATCTGGGAGATTTTCAGAGCTCAAATAGATAAGACCATGAGCAACCTCATCTAATTTGGTAGTTGGCCCCACTTGGAGGAGGTAGTTGGACAAAGTGACCGAGAAGTATCCCTTCTGATCTAAATTTATCTCTTCTGATATTAAGATGTGTTTGGCTATTTTGGTGTTCAGGTAAGAGTTCAAAAACTCTTCTGAAAATGTGGGTCAGGCTCAGTAGCCAATGTTGCTTGAGAAATCCTGGCTTGCAGTCTCTTCTGTGCCTCAGGTTTTTACTTCTTGCAGCATACACAAAAGTCAATCCAGTCACGTTCCCAAAAAGCTTGGAAGGGAGGAATTAAATACAAATGCTTTCCATAGAAGTGAAATTCCTGGTAGGAATATCACACAGATACAGTCTTGAGAAAAGTTAAAATATATTATTTTATTGTTTGGCTTGCTGACTTTCTGCCCGTCAAAATGTCTTGCTGCTTCCGCTGCCTCCCTGAAGACAGAAAACAAAATTGACAAATGCCTGCCAGGCGGGCAGCTCTAGAGCTGTCATTTGCATTTTCTCAGTGGAAAATTGGAATTTCTTGTCAATCTTAAAATTTCTCATGGCAAAATTTCAGATATGCAAAAACGTATTTTATGCAGGACATTTCTTAGCTAGCTTCTCATAAGAATATACCTGTTTTCCTTTTTTTTTTTTTTATCTCATCCACTTAGCCCTAAAATGGTTTTAGCTCCTGTCATAAACTTAGCAGACAACATAAGATAATAGATCTCCTGTCACAGCCAGGGCATCTAGGTTTTCCCTTAACGGTGTTCTTTAAGAAAACTGTATAAAGTGTGCAGTTAAAGGTGAGTGGAAGCTCCTGTTTATTTCAGCTGAGACCAAAGTTTGCTCTGTGACTTAAGGAAAGCTATTAAAAATTACCATTTGCAAACTGAGAATACCCTTTTCTATCCAGAAGGAGCAGCAACATCTTAGCCTGGAAAGTCTGAGCCAGGTGAAGTTCACAGCCCTGGCTTCTTCTCCCCTCCTCTTCTCCTGCCCTCATTTGATGGGAAGATATCACTCAGCTGCAAAAGATAAAGCAGATAATAAGAAGAGGTGAGCTGATAAGAATTTGTTTTGCTGATATTGCTGCTGCTGCTCACCAGCTTGTTGCCTGAGGATCTTGCCCTTTGCTCTGTGGGGTCACCTGAATCCTGCTGAAAAAAACCTTCTTCTCTCTAAGGTCCCATTAAACCCATCTGCTGTTTCCCTGCATCCTGGATCCTCCTGCTTCATGTCTGTTGTTGGTATAGCTGACAATCACTTTTCTGCCTGTTGGAAAATGGCTGAGGCAATGGTTGACCTCCTGCCACCAGGCTCTGGCAGAAGTACTGTTAACGACAGTCTTCCCCCTGCTGTGAGATAGCTTGTGGTGGCCAAATCTGACTCAGTTTCCAGGAATCCTCCTCAGCTCTGACCTCCTTTAAATCCCAAGAAAGCTGGTGATGCTCAGCCATGGTCTTTGGAGACATCCCTGAAAACTCAACCTTGCTTCTCGTCTCACTAAAGCATGGAAATGCTCCCTGTGTCAGAGGGAGGTGGTTGGGGAGGTAGGGGTAGAGGCATTCCCCCTTCCAAAGCCATTCTGCAGAAACCTTGTGGTGTTTTTACTTCCCTCCTCAAATCTGCTTCCTATGACAGCAAGAAACAGGAAGAGAGTGAGTCCTGGTACAGCCTAAATAGACCTATTGCCAGAGTAAAAGTTTTAACCTGGAAAATGGGCATAGCTGGCTGAATCACAGAGTTGTTTGATATTTCAGTGATAAACCTGAGACTCTAATTGAAATGCATTTGATGGCTGGAGTTCAGCCCCTATTAGGCAAGAATCCATGTTTTAAAGTGAACCAGCTTTGCACCTGTTTTGTCCCAGCTGGCATCTCCACTGTGGTAAAAGGTATTAGAATAATAATAATAAATCCTATCCATAGAAGGCTGTGATCAAAGAGCCTTCTCATTTCCTTTCTTTATCTTGTTTTCTTTTACTTTCTCTGTCCTCTCTATTGTCTGATTACTTTAGACAAGTGTGTCTGACAGCCTAACAGAGTTGATTGTGGTTATAAAAGCATTTGTGAGGCTGGTGGGTAGGAGCCCTGGAGTACCACATACCCTGGTGTTGGCTTGAAGCAAAAGGAGCATCTTAGCTAATTAAGTACAGCTCAGCTAGAGTTCATATGTCCTCAGTCCCTTCTGACCACTGATTTTGTTTCTTCTCCTGAGGTTACTTCAAGGCATTCATTTGCTCCTGACAGTCCTGTCTCCTCATTCCCACCATCCTGCTCCAACCCCTCCAGCGGCCCCTTTTGGGGGACTTGGAAGATCCATGTTCCAGGCCCTGCTTGATCATGATTTTTTTGTATAGCATTCTTTGGGCTTTTTTGGCCACTGCCTTCTGTGTGTCAGTTCACCATCTGTGCAGTGAGGGAGTAATTGCTCCATCGTCCTGTGGACACCTCTTAGGACAAGGTGCTACCTCCAGCTCAGAGCTGTGCTCACCTGGCTCAGCCCAGAAGCAGCTCACACCCTGCACCTTGCAGCAGGGTCCCCATGCTCCTCCATGGAGACGTGTCTGCTATGACTGATCATGTTGACACAAACAACCCCAGCCCCTGATGGGCTTTATGGCACACATGGAATAGGGGGTGCACAGCACAGGATGGCTTTTTTTTTTCCTTAGTGTGAACGTGTCTCCCCTTTCCTGTCTCAAAACTGTTCATTGTGCCCTCCTTCAAAAGCCTGTTCTGTGACCAAGGGAGCTTTGTGTCACATTTCACCAATTCCCAGTTGAGGCACACAGACTGGGATCACTGAAGAGAAAAACCTCCATTTGTTCTCAAGGCACCCCTCCAAATCTCGTCACGAGCAATCAGACAAGCTTGGCAGAAAGAGCCCTTCCTTTTGTGTTCTAAACAGAAAGAAATAATAGGCGATCTAAGCTTCTAACAGTGCTTTAATCTGTTTATTCTGATGTTTCCCTCAGCATAGGTCATCAAAGAAAGATCTGTAAGTCAGAATATGTTCCTCTATCTTCCTGTCTGTTTTGAATTATATCAGAATTAGGTGGTTGCTGCTCTAGATTAGGTGTACCTGAAGAACATGCACTGTGATGACTGTATTTTCACACCTTAGCATAAGCCTTTTGGCTTAGTGCAACAGTGAAATCTTGAAATCCAGTTCTCCAAAGACAAGATACTCTGAAAAATAATGATGCACCTGCAACAGTAACTGATCTGCACCTATATTTGAAGGTAATGTATTAACAAAAGCTATAAGATGACATTGTATGTGTAACAAATGAACTGGAAATAGAAAACAGTTAATGTCTTCAAAGCTCTCTGGTGAATATTGTGGAGTGAATTTATTTTTTGTCTGTTGCTTGAGCATTTTCATATCACAACCTGAAGACTACATTATTGACAGAAATAAAAAGAACTAGTTAGTCCTAGTTTGCCTGTGAAGCTGTGCTGGATGCCAGATGCCCACCAAAGCCACTTTCATCACTCCCACCCTCAGCTGGGCAGGGAAGAGAAAATACAATGAAAGGCTTGTGGGTCAAGATAAGGACAGGGAGAGAGCATTCACCAGTTATGATCAAGGGCAAAATGGACTCAACTTGGGAAAGTTAATTTATTACAAATCAAAATCAGAATAGGATAATGAGAAGTAGAACCAAATCTTAGAACACCTTCCCTGCACCTCTTCCTTTTTCCCAGGCTCCACTCCTGATTTCTCTACCTCCCCCCAAAGTGGTGCAAGGGGGCAGGGAATGGGGATTGCAGTCAGTTCACCAGGCTGTCCCTGTCCTGCTCACATCCTTTCTCTGCTCCAACATAAAGTCTCTCCCATGGGAGACAGTGCTTCCCACAGGCTGCAGTTCTTCTGAAACTGCTCCAGCGTGGGTCCCTCCCATGGGGTTGCAGTCCTTTAGGAACAGGCTGCTCCACTGTGGATTCCCCATGGGGTCAGAAATCCTGCCAGGAGTCTGCTCCAGCATGGGCTTCCCAGGAGGTCACAGCCTCCATTCAGACATCCACCTGCTTCTGCGTGGGGTCCTCCATGCATCTACTCCACTGTGGACCTCCATGGCTGCAGGGGGACAGTTTGCCTCACCATAGTCTTCAACCTGCCTTCACCATGGGCTGCAAGGGAATCTCTGCTTTGCCCCTGGAACACCTCCTCTCCCTCCTTCTTCACTGACCCTGGTGTCTGCAGAGTTGTTACTCTCATATGGTCTCACTCCTCTCTCCCAGAGAGGTGGTGGAGTCTCCTTCTGTGGAGACATTCCAAACCCATCTGGATGTGTTCCTGTGGGATCTACTGTAGGTGATCCTGCTCTAGCAGGGGAGTTGGACTAGATCATCTTCAGAGGTGCCTTCCGACCCTAACCACTCTATGGCCATGACTCTATGACTGCTGCTGGTGTTGCACAGTTGTTTTTTCCCCTTCTTAAATGTTATCACTGAGGTACTACCACTATCACTGAGGTGGGAGGCAGGTCCATCTTGGAGTCAGCTGGCTTTGGTTCTGTTGGACATAGGGGAAGCTTCTAGCAGCTTCTCACAGAAGCCAATCTTGTAGCCCACTTGCTACCAAATCCTTGCCATGAAAAATGCAGTTCAGAAGGCAATAAAGTCTGCATGAGATGTAGACCAAACCCCGAAAGGTAGTAACATTAATAAAGACAGAGCTGAACATAAGCTGTTTGGGGCCAACAGAGCTAAAGCAGTTTTGGTGTGTAACATTAAAGGAACAGTGAATCATGCATGGAAAATACTTCATCTCCGGTGCACAGGTAGTAAGGTAGGAGGCTTGAAGTAGTAGTTTGTTTTAAATGTGGAAGCCTCTGCCTCTCCCTAGGGAGCAATACAGAGCACACACCCACCCCAGGTGAGGCAGGCAGCCCTATGCTCCTTTTTTAAAACCAAACCAAAACCAAACCAAAACACCAAACACAACATAATAGCATCCTGTATGCTATAAAAGTACTAAAATTAAAAGTTCTGGCATCTATAAACATTGTTGACAGAAGAACACAGAACCATGTTCTACCACTTGTTTGTCAGAAAGGTACCACAAAGCTGGGCAGGATGGAGAGAAGAGTCACAAAATGTAATTCAAAGACTGGGGGACGAGAAAGAATAAACGAGTGTGCTGCCTTTCAGGGAAAGACTTAAGGAGCTCAATCTGTTTTAGTTAATCAAAAATAAGATTGAGAAGTGGTGTGGCTACAGGGTATAATTACCCACATGGGGAGAAAATACTGGCTACAAACGGGATCTTTAATCTGGCAGAGCGAGACATAACAAGAACTAATTACCAGGAGGTGAAGCACAGCAAATCCAACATAGTAATGGGGCACAGCTTTTTATGAGCACAGATGATTAATCACTGGAACAAAATACCCAGAGAAATGGTGGGTTCTCCATCTCTGTAGTCAGGTTGAATGCCTTCTGAGGTTGAATGTAGGACCTGCTTTTCAACATGAGTTGCCAGATTCCATAACAACATTCTCAGTGAAAACCTACTGCACCAGACCAGTTTTGGAATCTTATTTCATATAACATCCACTTTCCTTCACCATCTTATCTGCATAAAGACCCTCAGTGCCACACCAATAATCTCACCTTCTCACATTAATTTGCCACTTTTTCTGCTGCTTTTTCCATGGCCAGTGCTGGAAAAAAAACTTGGATGTCCAACCATTTGCTGCTCCTGACCTCCATCCTCTTCTTGGTCTGAACACCTGCCTGGACATTATATCCTCACACCAGACAGTGACATCTCTCCACTTTGCCCTATTGCAGTCTTCTCTTTTTCTTTGCACGCATCCCTACAAAAGCTGCCTGTGCAACCAAACAGAAGAAGAACAAAATCTGTCAGTACCTACTCCCACTTGCAGGTCACCCATGCTTCACTCATGAGACAGTCCTTCCTGCAGTGGCAACTACCCTTTGAGGGACACACAGATGCAGAAGGGGCTTCCCAGGCAGAGCTTGCCTTGTGCTCCCACACACCTTGGGGAAGGATCTGCTCTGCTCATTCTAAAATCAAATAAAGTTCCAGAGCTCACTCCAAAAGCACTGTCACTATACCTGAATCATTGTCATTGCCCCAGGAAGAGCTATGTAAGATGCTGCAACTGAAGAGTTTAGCTGCAAGGCTCTGATTCTCCTAACATCAAGATGCCTGAGCTTATAACTTTTTTTTCCCTTCTAGTGTTTGAAGGGGTAGGGGAAGCCACGAACAAGAAATAATTCAGTACATTAAATATACATGCATGTAAGTATATATTTACAAAGAGAGAGAGAAAAAGATAAATAAGAAACTGCAAATTCCATGCACCAAATTCAACTGGATTTTTTACCCTTCCATTTTTTCCATGTACAGTGTGCAATGGGCCTTAAGCTTCAGCTTCTAAGTACTCATTGCAGTAATGCTGTCTGGCAGAAACTTCTTAATTACTGCTTGCATTCTCACTTCAAACAGGAAGTATTGAGCTACAAACAGAAGGACTGGGGTACTCCCATTTTGCTCAGAACAGCATCCCTAGAAGCATTTATCACCAGGTAAAAGTTTATAATTGTATTTGAAATTTTCACTGGATTTTCAATTTAAAAAAAAAAAAAAAAGTATTATTTCTGGAGCTTTTATAGGTGGTATTTATCTCTTGACCCCAATTCTGTGTCATGGAATAAGGCCACAAAACCAAGCACTTTATCACACTATCACTGAGTGTTGTGGGGAGCGAGGGGAGGCTGTGGTGGTAAAAAACTGAGAGATACCGAGTAAAGAATCATCTTGGTAACAGGTGTAACCTTACTTGTGATGTCAATAGGAATATATTGGTGATAATCTACCGAAATCAAGCATCAGAAGGTATAAAATTACACTAGGATCACACTTGCAGCTGCATTCAGGATAACACACTGATGGTTTTGCCATGCTAACAGCTCCAGTCAATTAACAAACCTTCCAGCCCAGACTAGCAGCTGAAAAAAGATATGCTAATCCAGTCTCTGAAGGGCTGCAGTGCACGAAGCATGGGCTCCCTCCATATGTTCCCTCCCTCCTTGCAGAGTAAACGTCAGTGTTGCTTTTGCATGTTTAATGACAGTTTTCTACAATCCACTGAGCCTAGGAAATATGAGAGGAGCTATGAGTGATTAAATTCAACTGGAGTAAGGCAAACTTATCTCACCATTCTTCAAAGCTGATGGAAAACAAAAACCAGCAAGAGGTGCAGGTAGTAAGTCCCCCAGCACTAAACAAAGCTGCCACCCAGCCTGAAGTTTTCCCCAAAGAGTCAATCCTTCATGTGCCCATGCCTGAGCCCTGTCAGTCCACCATCCTAGGCCTTAACACTTGTTGGTAGCCCCTGCACTACACCCGGCCTCACCCTGATCTCTACACAATGCAATTAAGTTATAGAGCACATTATATTAATTTATAGAGCAGATTAATTTATAGAGCAAATAAATAACAGGAGGCTATGCATCTTGAGGCTGTTATTCCTTCAAGGGTTCCTGTTTTAATTCAGAGCAGAAACCTTCTAATGGTGCCATCCACTGCAAGAAAGGAAGCTTGACTCATCATAGCCCCTAGATAACATTATATCTGTGCAATACACAATTGCCTCTTTGTTTAAATAAGCTGGTTGTATTACCCCTGAGCCCTCTGACTACCTGTAATGAGGAGAAATAGGGTTGATGCTTTCCCCCACTGCAAGCTGAGAGCCAACATGCTGTAATGCACCCACTCTTTTCCTTCCACATAAGTGCTGAGAGATGGATCACAAATGGCCACTTGCAAATTATGAAACATGAACCTTATTTGTGCCCAGCAAAATCCTATCATGTACCTCCCTCCCTTCCTAGGATTTTGTGATGTGAGTCAGTGACAGAATAGCTCACAATGCTCAGCTTTACCATGTGGCTCTGATAGACCTATAGGCCAGAATCAGGAGAGGTCATAGAAGCATCAAATACTAGGCCTTCCTCAGACTGGCATCCACAACCTGTGGATAAGGGCTCATGGACCCTGTGGCTCATGGGCAGAGGGGGTCAGTACATCAGTACATCCTGAATGCAGCACTGAGGAGAGGCTGAAGCTGAGCAGGGCTTAGCTCTTGTGGTTTCCTGTCTTTTGGGAGAATAGGAGTGGTCTCCTCAGCACTACAGAGGATGTTCCTATTCTATTTTTCCAAGGATGGAGGGTGAAATATTTGTCCCTACCCATTGATGGGTTTGGGGCATTCTCTTCCCAGTGGAAAATCCAATTTTGCCTCCCTGCCCAGTAAATACAGATGCATACCTATCTGTTACAACACTCATTTGAGTTATTTAATAACCTGCCCAGCATTTAGGCTTTCCCAGCACATAGTCCAACATGGGCTATGAAGCAGATGGGGATGGTCAATCATCAGGTCAGACAGCAAGTGAGTAAGAGGGACTGTTGTTCTCTACTCCACTGATCAGAGCATTTGCCTGGGCAGGGAGAGTGTCTGAGTTTGGCATTCTACCACAAACAGTTGTTGAATCATTAGGAAATGGCTCCCTGAGGCAGAGCTTATTAGCTCAGTCACGTTAACATGACCCAAATGCCTTCAAATTGGAGCTTGCATCTCAACGCACTGCTGCACTCTGGAGATGCCCAGATGGCAAAGGGCTGGCTCTGATGCCTCTAGGCAAGTCCACCATTGTTACAGGAGTCACTACAGAACAACCGAGGACGGAGCATGTATGGAAACTATACGTGCTTTTCCTTTGCTCAGATTCCCTGAGTAATAGACCCTCTGATATGTGCTTCTAGAGCTTTTCTAAAAAATAGGAACTAATGTCATTCATAAGCTCTTCAGCTGTGCTCTGTTAAGTAAATCCTTGCTTACTACCTACATTTCAATATCTGTGCCAATGTATTATCTCATATCCACCTCCTTTTGCAGATACTTGGAGGAGTGGCTCTGAGACTGAAAGACAATACCCATAAAAAGAGTTTCCCAACCTTTTTCCTGCAGTAGGCAGCTTCCCTATCACCTTTAATGGCTGTTGGGATTGAAGCCCTTTGTTACTGTTCTAACCAGGCTTGCCAAAAACTCACTGTTCCAGCTTCCGTGTAGGAATTGCAAATGTTCATCTTTTGATCAACTGCCAAATGCTTCCTCAGGAGCAAGTAGAGGGATGGCTGGCTTCACTAGGCAGCCTGAACTACAGCTTTCCAGGTCCAGCATTTTAGATTTCACCCTTCTTCAGAGTGCAGCAAATGGAGGTCATAAATTGCAGAAGGTTATGAAGTCTAATAATACAAAAAAAAATCAGAATAAAATTCAGGAGTATGTTTCTTCTCACTCCTGTGTATGTTTTGTACAGAATACAGCAGTAGGAGACAAGTGTGTATTCCCTAAGAGTGATTCTTTTGCTGGCAATCTGGCTCCTTCAAACTTGTTTTAAGTCATTAAAGCATTTGAAATGTAGCCAGGTCGTTATGCATTGGAATTAACTACAGGGTATGTCAGTAATAAACAACAACAACAACAAAAACAACATGTAACCCTATTTTATAAAGACCTGGTCCCCACACAGGCTGTGGGCTTTGTGGTCATTCTGCTGGACCCAAGGGAGATGCTCGGGGCGGGGGGGAGAGGGAAGCCTTTACAGTGCATGGTTGGTATGGAATTTTCAAACATTCATATCTCAGTTAAATAAAAATTAATTTCCTTCACAATAAGGCTGGGCATTGCAACTTAGTCATAGCTGTTTCCATGGCAAATCAGTTTTTCACTGTCAGCCACTTTGCCCGTAAGAGTTGTTGAAAAGGGTCACAAGTTACAATGGGAGAAATACATTCTGCTTCTCATTCTTATTTGAGGTCTGAAGACTTTATATGTAAACTTTTCGAAACAATTCATGCAGCATGGCAAATTTTAGCCTAGAAGCTGGATGTTTCACAAGTTACAACTACTGGAAAATACAGTTTTATAATAAAAAACATTTTGCCATCTTAAATATTGTGCTGGTTTTGGATGGGCAGAATTAATTTGCTTCATAGTAGTTATTATGGGGCCATGTTTTGGATTTGTGCTGGAACCAGTGTGGATATCACAGGGATGTTTTAGTTACAGCTGAGCAGGGCTTACACAGAGCCAAAGCCTTTGCTGCTTCTCACCCCACCCCACCAGCAAGTGGGCTGGGGGCACACATGAAGGTGGGAGGGGACACAGCTGGGACAGCTGACCCCAAACTGACCAAAGGGATATTCCATGCAGTATGACGTCATGCTCAGCATACAAAGCTGGGAAAGATAAAGGAAGGAGATGTTCAGAGTGATGGCTTTTGTCTTCCCAAGTAGCCATTATGTGTGATGCAGCCCGGCTTTTCTGGGGATGGCTGAACACCTGCCTGCAGTTGGGAAGTAGTGAATTAATTCCTTGGTTTGCCTCGCTTGCACATGTGGCTTTTGCTTTACTTATTAAACTGTTTTTATCTTGACTCATGAGTTTTCTCACTTTTCTGATTCTCTTCCCCATCCCAGCCAAGGAGAGTGAGCCAGTGGCTGTGTGAAGCTTGGCTGCTGCTGGGGTTAAACCATGACAAATATATATCTAGTTGTCACTTACTTTACTACCTTGTAACATGGTTTAAAAAATGCACGATTTACTTTTGAAGCACAAGAGGCAAAAAAGGTACCAGTGTTTGCAACTGTTGGAAGAACTGATAAGGCGTGGGCTTACTTGGTTTTACAGTGGGATCATTCTGCGATAATCTTGTAAGAATATTAAAGTGGCAAATGTAAAGGGAGTTTCTCATGGCTTTTCATACACTAAGCAAGAAACCCCATCATCACAAACCATATTCTTCAACTTTGACGCAGGTCTCTGTTGTGTTGCAAAAGCTTCTTTGAAAGATCAATTTTAACAGCAAAGCAAAAAGCCAGTGTCTTAAACTCCAGAAGTAAAGCTACCATTCCACCTCTCAGAAAGAAACTCCCCCACCACAGAATGCAAATATTCTACCTCATACCAAAGTCCATCTGGTTAGTGCTCAAACTGAATGAAATCTTTCTTTTTTTGATGCTGCAGCTTTCAAGATAAATTATTTTACTTAGGCACAAGACAGTTAACACCCATTGAAGTTAGTGGAAAACCTCCTACCAATTGAATGGAAAGTGGTCAGTCTTAAGGAGAATGACAGGATGGCAGGGAAAGTACCTTTTCAGAACAGATGTTCACAACCAAATAAACAAGTGTCACACTTTACCACCTGAGGCAGATATTGTGGTAGCAGCTGTAAAAGAACAGCTTCAAGTACCATTTTCTTCCCCCCTCTGCTAGATCTTGTGCTGCTTTGGAGTGGCTAAGGTGATACTAATCACTCCTCTGTCACCATGTGTGAGTATGAGGACTTTGGGATGTGACAGACTTTGCAAAGAGGCAAAGTGACATTCAAGTCAGATCTAGCCCTAGGGTAGAGAAGCAGAAAGTGAATTCAGGCAAATATTATTGTGTGATTTCAATACATTTGTTGCTATTAGTCTTTTTTTTCTTCTTCTTTCTTTTTTTTTTTCCTTTTTTTTTCCTTTCTTGTTGGTATGATTGATCGTTTGAAAATTCAAAAAGAAAGATTCAGCAAATTTGTTTGGGGTTATAATGAGTAAGAGCTTTTGTTATGATTGCAAAGTGCCTGAATTAGGACAAAATACAAACTTGTAGATGCATACAGAAGAAAAAGAATAAGGAGAAATGGAAATTATAAAGTAACATCTATGATTCTTCCTTTTACTCTTAATCATAATGGACTCCTGCTGCTTATAACCTTATAGTAATCAAAGGGGTATATTAATTTCTGGCATAGTTATGTGCACATAACTCCTGTCGAAGCTAATAAACATTATGTGCTTGCTGTGAGGGGCAAAGAGGTGTCACACAATTAAATAATTTACTAAGCTGCATTGTAAATGTTAAAAACAGTCTAGAATATTATAATTATATATAACATTACCCATTTTTTATTTTAAAAAGGATGTATAACATTGACCCTTTGGCCTTGTGCTTGGAGGAAGCAGAACTGGTTGCAGGCATTGGAGGCACTGGGAAGATAGGTTTTTGTGCACACTTAAGTTCTCTGCAAGGTCTCCAGCAGTATGGTAGACTGTTCAATCACTTTCCAATAAAGCTTTCCATGGGTGCCTGTAGGGCTGGATGAAGGCTACCTACTTCCCCATGTGTGAAGCTGTGGAAGAACTGGATCTTGGTGGTACAGAACACCACACTGAAAATATCAGAGATGGTAACTTCAAAGAAAGAGTAGAGATGTCTGCCTTGACCAGCAGGAAATTAATATCCCCTTTACAAGGGTATTAAAGAGCCTACAAGTAATTTGTCTTGAATTTCTTGGTTAGGCATATTTTAAATGTGACCCATTGGTCAGTCTGACATCAGGGTCCAAACCAGTACCAGGATGTTCAGCTGGTGTAATTATTTTGAGCATCCTCTTCTGGGAAGTGTTTCCAGAGCCACCTTGGACAGTGTAGCCACAGCTGCAGGTAAACTGGAAGAGGATCATATTTATATATAAAGAGTACCAGTTTGGCCCTATCATTTCAATTTTGTATGGCAGGCAAGGTTGAGATGAATTTTCAAAATTAAAAGCCAAAAGAGTGCAACTTAGGTATAAGACTAGAGTTAAAAGATGGATAAAAAAGATACATTAAAAAAAAAAAAAAAGAAAGAAAGAAAAAGAAAAAGATAAAAAGAGGTTTTGTTTTGGTGAATTATTATTTTCTAAATGAAAACTGGAATAATTTGCTTCAGTCCTAGGCAGCTTTTTCCAAATTTCATCAGTTCCCTAAAGGAAATATTCTTTAAAAAAAATTGAAAAGTTCACGAACATGGATAATGTACTAGACTAGGCCCTTAGGTATCATAGATTATGAAGAAACAATTCACCACAGTGGATCTCAATGTGAATAGAAATGTTTGAAGGACCACTGTCTTAGGCTGCTGCACTTCACACCGTCCCAGTGTGCCTTGACATGAGTATTCTTCAACACAGTACTCATGGGACACCTTAGGAGAGCAGGGATTATACAGAAACCAGAAAAAAAGCAAGTTCCAAAGCTGAATTCATAAACAATTTTGTCCCATTTTGAGTTTAGACTGATTTGGAACACAAGACACCTCATGGATTGATGAAGTTGCAGCAGAGCTACCCTTTCCCCTACTTCAATGTAGAAACCAGAGTTGCCTTCTCACGTGGTGCACAGCATATAATGGAGGAGCTGCTGCCAGTAATTAAAGCAGCCAAATTTTTAATGCTTACATAGCACACACAAGCCCATTAATGTTACAATCTACAAATGAGGACAAATATCCAAATCTCTACTTAGTTAATGAAATATCTATAACTTTTTTCTCAGATGGGCCAGACCTCCCAAGGTTCTAGTTTAACTGCTTTTACAGGCTGTGGACAAACATCCTCCTTCAGATCCAGCTGTGCTGTTAGTTGCTACCACTACAGCTGCTCATCTGATGTGTCCCTTGTCCTCCTTTTCTCACCCTTTCCCTTCCTTAGTGTTAAGCACCCTTTCAAACCATCCCATGCATCAGTTTGTGTCAGCATTCCTTCATTTGTGCCAATTAAAATCACTCAGGTTAGTTTAATTGGTTTAAATAGGAGGTGGTGGTGGTGACTGTTGTCCTGAGAGGTACCACTCTTTGGGCAGCAAGGCAACAATGAAGGGCCAGCAGGCAGCAGGCTGGGAGCTGGTTAAGGTCAGGTGCAGGATAACAGTTCAGACTGAATTGGTAAAGGAAAAGGAAAAGGAAGAGAGAAAAAGAAGGAGAAAAAAAAAAAAAAAGAAGAAGAAGGAAAAGGAAAAAGACAAACAAAAAGCAGGACACTGCACTGATCACTCCCATAAGTCTGACCCGCTGACCTCAAATCTTCCTGTATATCTGGTTTTCCAGATTCTCCCATGATCTGAGGTGTCTCAGCTCCCATGAATGGAAATACACTGTTCATGTATGACTACTGTGCATCTACATTACCTGGTGCACATCCTTTATCCCTCTGCCTGGAAATTCTGTACCTTTGAGATTCTTGTTTATTTGATATTTTTTAGAGTTTCAGACAAACCTTCCTGGTCAAATATCATGGCTTAGCACAATCAGTTTAGAAAGAAGTGGGTTTGCTGCCTTCAAGATAAACACTTAGGGGTTGGGATGCAACCAGGGAGCATCTAGCTCCTCGTGTAGGATGTGTTCCTGCCCAGGAAATCCCAGTCAGAAATGTGGCAGCATTACCTGGATGGCACACATAACACAGAAAGCTTAACTGGTCCCAAAAACACTGGCCATCCTGTGTTTGGGAACACCTGCAATGAATGTGCAAATAGGAAGAAATTCTTTACTGTGAGGGTAGTAAGGCACTGGAACACGTTGCCCAGGGAGGTTGTGGCTGCCCCCTCCCTGGAAGTGTTCACGGCCAGGTTGGATGGGGCTTTGTGCAGCCTGGTCTAGTGGGAGGTGTCCTTGCTCATGGCAAGGGGATTGGAACTAGATGATATTCTAAGTCCCTTCCAACCCAAGATATTGTATGATTCTATGAGTCTATGTTCTCTTTCAGTCAGTGACTCTGAACAGTAAATCAGTTGCCTTTCTCATTTAGGAGATTATTTAGGCTTACTTCCTCCTCTCTCCCTTTTGTGCAACCCCAGCTGTTTGAAGATGCTGCCATGCAGTGCTTGCTAATAATACTAACATGTCAAAATGGTGATATGTCAAAACAGTGACACACCAGAGCAGTAGCACCAGTGCGAGAGACAACCCAGTCTCTTCATCCCTGTTTTTCAGGAGCTGTGCCCAGTGGGGCATGAAGCATACCAGAAACTTTCTCATCAAGTGAAGCTCAGCTGCACTGATGGAATCTGCATCCAAAACATACAGACTAGATTAGAGAGCTGGGGTGCAAGAAAGAGTGCAGTCCATGAGAAACCAAATCAAGAATCTATTAAGTAAAACTTACCTTGCCCTCAGTCAGGACAGGTCATAATCCTCCCTGACCTCCAGTGGAAATATAAGAGCTTAAACAATGAATCTCAAAGTCTCCTTTGTGAGGTACAGGAATGTGACATCTCCTCCTCCTCCTCAGATTGTCCTCTGCAGCTGTTTGATTTCTCAGGAATTGCAGTCAACTTACAGATTCTTCCCTGGTACCCAGATGGGGAGAGAACATCCACTGAGGAGTTGTTCTTACATTTTCAGACACCTCCTGTCCTACCTCAGCCGATTACGCAGTTGTGATAGTGACTTAAAAAGCGACTGAATTCTGCCCCAGAGCCAGCAGCATTCAGAAAGGTGAGCAAAATCCAGGCTTCTCTCAGTGTCAATGTCCTTTGGATTAAAAATTAAAGAGGAGATATCTGTGTTAACTTTTGCCATCACCTGGGAAAGAATTTAAACAATTTGAAACGTCAGGCAGCTTCAGAGAGAAATTCTGCAATTGTGCAACCAGGCACAGTTACACCCAGTAACTCTGAGGAATTCTACCCTTACAACAAAGTGGAACCTTAGGATGAAAGTAAATATTATTTTTGCACAATTTTTCCTTGCTGTTACATCAGAAATAAAGGGTTGATGGGGCTATAGCTCTACCTACAGCATATGCTGGATGCCATGTATACTCTAAGCTGCAGGTCAGGAAGTGACTGCTCCTCTTCCTTCACTTCCTTAGGTTGTGGTCACATCAATACTATACTGACAAAATTTGTAAAAAATCCTTTCTGTAAATGGGAACAAAATGCTATATACATTTTTTTAGATCAATCCCTCTTTTGCTTTGTTTTACAACAGGTAGTGAACAAAAATCACTTCTGTAGTCATACTTGTGCTACAGAGTTCATCTTGGAAACTTTCTGGAGGGCGATAAGAACAGAAATTATGCAGGTTCCAGAGTGCCTTGAAGACTTCTGTCCCCATTAGACAAAATAATGAGAAGGTCCAATAAATTATGACCTCAAATGAAGTTGTTATGCTTTCTGTGTACAATGTTACTAATTTCCTTTGTATAGGAAGAAAAAAAGCACATTAAGCAGAGATATGAAGGACACCTGCAGCATTCCTCCTCTATGACTCATGTCTGCTCATCTTCACAACCTTTTCTTCTGGACTCATTGTTTGAAGTCTTTTTTGCCATTCCCTTTCCAGAAAATATTCACACTCTGAATGGCCTAATTTCCTAGGACAAATTAATCTAATTCACTGTAATTAGGAACATGGTAAACTTCTACTCTTGTACAAAAGATGAAAGGTAACAGCTAGCAAGTGATAATTTCAGTAGGTTTCTGTATAGCATCTCAGACAAAACATTTTTGCTCTTAATAGCTTGAATGTTTCAAAAGAAATCCATGGTAACTTGATCAACAGTGTCTGAATCTCTTCACAGGCTGGATGCTTTTCAAGAAATAATGATATTTGAATCATCTTTCTTAATGAAGAAGAAGGCATCAATACAATGTTCCGGTTCTGTTGCTTAGCCACTCAAAAGTTGGCTCTTGCTTCACATTAAGGTTATTCACTTTGTGACTGCTGGGTGCTAAGGCTCTGAGCCAAAAAAGTAATGAAGCACGTATGTCTGAAGGTAATTCTTCAGGCTCTGTTGTCTTCAATGCCATGGTCCTGCTCCAAGTACCTTGCAGAAACAGGATGGGAACGCCAGGAAGGGAGGGTGATGGGTGTAATTTGCAAACACTTCTGAGAAACAGATCCTCATTTGGAAGAGCTGACATTAGGCAGCACCTGAAGTGATGGTCTCCTGAGCAGATCCAAGGTAAGTGAATCATCCACACCAGTCTCCTTAATTGTCTGGAGGATCAGAAGGCACAAAGCCATTGTGCTGCACAGCAGTACACCAGACTGCTATAACTAGCACCTCTAAGCATGGTAAGTCCACTGGAGAAGGGATCCTGTTACTAGTTCTGCTTTCTTACTGTAAGGGATGTATGACAATCAGTCTAAAATTATTCAGTTAAAATTACCCCTGCATGCACCGAGAGGTCTGGAGTGGTTACTACACACAGACATGGGGCCTATCTAAGCCATAATTGCCCCTTTTTCCAGCATCTGGAGGGTTGTTCAACAGTCCACACAGCATGTCCCAGGCACGATAGGGTATGCAGCTGATATGTGGGCACAGAGGGGATTTGTGTGTCTCCAGCTTCTCACGATCAGTGACCAACAGAACCTGATTTTCCTGATCTGCAAGCCTTTGGTGTCAGAAAATAAGAAACTTTGGACTGAAGTAATAGGATTTGGCCACAGAAACCATCAACCTCAAAGTTCACAGATTGGGAAAAATCCAATATGATTGTTGGGAGCTTAAAGCTTGCAGAAATCCAGTAAGACAGAAGTATGTGCAACATCGATTTACATGGGAAAGAAGATCCAAATGGTTTGGGTGCAGTGAGGTAGGCTCACCTCAGTTTGTGTGAAGGAAGGAATTGTTGCATTTTATTCCAAGTTAATTGTGTGCATAATTCTCATCAGTATCCCATGGTCTGACTAAAATGCTGGAAACCTTTCATTTTGTTTTGTTATTTTTTTCCTCAGCTGCATTCCTGTTCTTTGCAGAGGCAAAATCACTCATGAATCTTAAAGAGCTTTTGCACTGAATCAGCTCAACTAATGAAAAAACAGAGAAGATAGACATAATCTCTTGAATCTAAGTAGTAATATATAGCACTGATTTCATCAGGATGGGGAAGAAAGACATAAGAAAGATGGCAAGGTGCATTATGAATTTTTTGCAATATATTTCTTTTAAAAATGTGGAGGAGGGAGTATGACAGTATTTTAACAATACCATTATTTTACATCATCCTTCTCATTACTTATGGACAGGCTGATGCTGAGATTTAGCACAGGAAACCATTTTAAGAATCCATATATTCTTGGCTACAGTTCATGCCCTCAGACTGTGCCAGAACTCCAACTGAATGTTAAATATCTAATCCACCTATGCATTTTTAATGCATGTGCTATCATCATATTGAAATAACACTGAGCACTAATGGCAACTGTTTAAAAAAATAAACCAACAAAAAAACCCCACAACAACAACCAACCCCCCAAAAAACCACCCCACAACACTAAAAACCTAAATAAATATAAAAAAGGCCATACCTAGAAACTGTATTGAAACAGTAGCTGTAACCAAAACTGATCAACACTGCAAAACCATTATTTCTTCCCAGAGACAATGTGCCATGCACAGTATAGTAAAAAGCACAGAATTAGATGTAAACACACTTGCAGATAAGGTTTGCCAGACTGGGAACTTCTCATTTGGAAGATTTAGGCAATTCTGCAATTTATTCTAGTGCTGTCCCTTTGTTTGCCCTCAACTAAGCCACTTCAGGTGTGTTTATCACTCAAGGCAAGATGAGTGATGGTTCTTCTGCCAATGCTCCATAGACTCGCTGTGGAGGTGGAAGACGTATCAGCCTGCCAGCTCTCCCACACCGACCTGGTTTAAACAAGGGATTCTGGTACCAGCAGAGCACCCTGTCTGTCAGACTTTTCTGTATCTGGGGCTTGTTTTGTGGTCTCTGCACAGTACTGCCCTGGGGCATTTCAAGGCATTAGGTCTCTAACCAAGCACTTACCTGGGAGGATATTCCTTTACAAATTTTGAGGACTGTCAGATAAATGACATGGCAGAGGGGGGGAGGAAGAGGGGAAGGGGGAGAGGGAACATCTCCTCTTTCCTACCGTGGCTTTTCTTGTCCAATTAAGTACTGATGGCTTCAAGGCTGGGACTCTTTAGCGTTTGTACAGACACAGCACAAGGGAGCTTCAATTCCAGTGGCAGCTGCTAAGCACCACTTCAATACGTGACCACTAATACGAATTATTTATGTATACCAAAGAAACCAGATGACTGGGAGGTGCTATGTATCCACTTCTGAAAAGATGCTTAGCCCTTTATTTTTCTGTCTGCTTATAAAGTCTTATAAATAAGTGAATATACATAATTCTTTTTCACAGAAAAACCTCAGTGATTGACCATTTAAAAAATAAATAAGGCTTGAGATCTGGAGAGAATGAGAGGCATGTTCCAGACCATGACATTTTCAGGATTTTAAAATGGTATCTTTCATTTTTTATTTCTGGAACAAACATATTAAATTCTCACTACTGCTCAAGTCTCTGATTAATTAATCTTTTTTTTTCTTGAAAATAAAAAAAAGACTCAGTGCAAGGGGAAGAACTGGAGATTGGTTGCTACATAAGCAGTTAAAATAAAAATATTTTTTTTAAAAAAAAATAGAGATCTTATCTATAATCTATATATATATATAATCTATACTACAGGAATAGATTTCCCCAAACCTAGTCCACTCCTTCCTGCCTTGCTAAAATAAATAGCTTAAAGCATTATTTCATTCATACTGCCTTCTGCAATATTCTGCTTTAGTTTTGCCTACTATTAATCTAAAACATGCTTGCTTCAGTAGACAGGACCCAGTTCTGAGGAGTGATGCTTCCTTACTGGCAGAAGGTCTTTCTCCATTAATAAGGAATGAAACTCTAGGCTGAGAAAGCATTTACAGCTCTGCAGCAGTTCACTAATGACCTAAAGTGAGATTCCTATTCAATAATCCTCCACCGAACATAAATATTTATGCCTCTAATGCAAATTCTGTTTCTGGGTTTTTGCTCACTCATTCTGTCATTGACACACCTGAAACGTATGGGTACTCTGTTACATCCCAAAAGCAAATAGAAACATTTATTTTCCCCAGGGAAATTAACTCCTCAGCTCATGTCTTTACCCCAAGGTGTCCAAACAACACCACCTTCATTTCCTATTTCAGGTGTTGAAAAGCAGGCAAGGTGACTTATGCTCCTGATAGTTGTTTTGTTTTTTTTCCTGGGAACATGATTTGTATTTTGTCTGTATTTCCTCTGGCAAACCTGATGCTGTGGAAACAGTGTGACAGGAAGAAGTACCTCAGTTGCCTAAAGAATAAGCACCTAGTTCTTGACACCAGCTAAAGTTAGTTGAAATGAATCCCACTTGTAGTCACTGCTACTTTCTGGGTAGCTCAAAGCTACCTGTTATAAGCTGCTCATGCTGTGCCAGCAGTCTTGCTTCAATCAATGCAACACCTCACACAGTGAGACATGACCCAGCTAGAGGCAGAACTGATTTCGCTGTTCTCTAAATCAATGGTTTCTGTCATTGATTTTCCTTAGGGCCAAAAAAATTCTTTATCTAGCATAATTATATAAGTATGGCCTTCCTGATTAAAAGCAAAGGTCTTTGTAGCCCAAAAGGAAAAAAAAAAAAAAAAAAAAAAAAAAGGAGGAAAAAAGAAGTAATTCCAGGGTAGAGATTATCCCCATTCCCATTTAGCAGCTAGAAACAATGTTATTTCCTGAGCTTGTACCTGTGTTTATAACACTCAAAAATTACAGTCTTTGTTTGGCCTAATGCAAACAGCTTTAATTGTTGTTGTTTAATTATATTTGGGCTTTCAAAGTTTCCTGTGGCAATGAGTTCCGCAGTCCCACAGAATACTTAAGAGTGCTTCTTTTAAACCTGCTAATAAATTGTTCCCTCCCTCCAGGGAACTTTTCATCTTCTTCACGAAGTTTCTAGCTCTACATTTTCCACACCCATCTCATACATTTTTTTTTTTACCCTGCCAGGAGACTGCAGATAGCATTCAAGATGTGAGCACAGCATAGGTTTGCATGGAAAAAAAAAAAAAAAAAAAAAAAAAAAAGTATGCCTTTTATCATGTTCTTTATTTCTTCCCCAATAATTTGTAATATTCCATTTGTCTTTTTGACCACTGCTAGCTTTGAGTCGATGCTTTTTGAAGAATTATATGTAATGATTCTCCAATCTGTCTTCTGAGTGGTAATAGCTCATTTAGAGTCCATCACAGTGAACATATACTTAAGGCTGTTTTCCTCCATGTGCATTACTTTGCATTTATTGACATTGAATTTCATCTGACATTTTATTACCCAATCACTCAGCTTCTCAAGCTCCTTCTGCAAGCCTTCACAAACAGTTTTAGCTTTGACTGCTGTAAATAACGGGATGTCAGCAGCTGGCTATGCCAACTCCCTATTCACCTCCTTCCCAAGGAGAGTATTTACAGGCCTGTTCTGACTGCAGATGCACACGGACAAGATCTTTCTCCTGTGAAACTGTCCCTACCTTCCCAGCTGCTCAACCACCAGGGTGCCCTGACAGTCCCCAGCTTGCCCTGTATCTTTGGGGTACCCCATGGCTTTCCCCTGCTCCTCCTAGAGACCCACGCTCACCCACACCTCCTTCCCATACTACAACTCCCTTTGTCCATTCCCATGGCCAGACCTCCCAGTCCCAGCCCAGGGGAGAGCAGCGCAGCTACACTCGCTCGGCTCCTTGTGGCGGCTCCGGCCGGCACGGCTGCCCAGGAGGCAAGAAGTGCTCTGGAGATTGGAGCTTTTGGAGAGGTGTCTGTTAGTGCTCCAGTCCCTGCTCCGTGCTGGCAGTGCCAGCCATCCCGTGCCATAGTCCTTCCACAGCACTTAAGATTGATGTGGGTCTTCGCAACAGTGGGAGATGAACGCTGTCACAGGAAGAAAAAAAACCCAAAATAAAATCCTGATCAGTGGTCTGTTCACATCTTTCCTAAAGGGTGGTGGGAGAAGAAAATTAAACTGAAGCACTTGAAGAGGAAAACCTAATAAACAGGGAGGCCAGGACCCTGACAGGTCATAGAATCATAGAATTGTTAAGGTTGGAAGGGACCTTAAAGATCAGCAAGCCCCAGCCCCCCCTGCCATGAGCAGGGAACCCTACCACTAGACCAGGTTGCACAAAATCTCATCCCACCTGGCCTTAAAAACCTCCAGGGATGGGGCAACCTATTCCAGTTCCTCACCACCCTTACAGTAAAGAATTTCTTCCTAATACCTAACCTAAGTCTCCTCTTTCTCAGTTTAAAACCATTACCCCTTGTCCTATCACTATCTTCTCTGACGAAAAGCCCCTCCCCAGTTTTCCTGTAGGCCCCTTTCAAGTACTGGAAGGCCACTACAAAGTCTCCCTGGAGCCTTCTCTAGGCTGAATTAGTACTTTTCATCAGGAACTTACCTTACTTAACTCAGAGCTTACTGCTTTTGCTCCCATGCTGCTAGCTGCTGGCAGACCAGCTGTCCAGGCTGTATGGTGCAGGCTGAGAAAAGCTGAGGAAGAAGTAGCTTTCTAGTTAATTCTTCACTGTCTCAGAGAGGGGGCACTGAGAATGAAGGGTTCATCTCCCTCATTCTGGGCAGCACTGTATGTTGATGCAAAAGCCAGTGCTGTAAAAGATCCTTCACCAGGATCACTCCTGGAATAGGACTAAGTAACCTGTTTGAGACTCTGTGCTAGCCCAGATAGTTTCATGGGTCTTAGAAACAGCATCTCAGCACAGCAAATTTCAGCACAATCCTACCTGGAGGAACCAGTATGTTTGAAACTAGCCCATACATCTCTACCTCATATGGTGCTGACATGCCCTGATGCACCTACAAGGAAGTTCAGATACAAATGTTCAGACTTCAGCTCATCTTAGTGCAGCTCATTCCACAAAGGGCAGCATGAAGATATAATAAGATTTTGTAACATTTTTGTTTTCATAAGATCACTGTATTAACTGGGCAGCTCTCATCTTACACTCAGAAGTGTCTGCTTGTTCTGTAGTTTTACAGCACCTCGCACAAGGAATTTCTAAGTTGCTAAAAGAGGGATAATCTGTAAACTCAGTCTAGTGTCCTGAGAAGTCCAGGGGGAAGCTAAATTTAGGAGAATCAAACAAGCACAGACTTCAAGCTCCATTAGTGTTATGACTACAGCCCCCACATTAGTAGAAAATTGCATCATTTTGGAGCATGTTTCCAAGTCCACAGCTTCCAACCTATTATTTGTGACTGCAGGCTGTTGGTCTGAAGGCTACATGTTTGGACTCTGTATAGAGAGGACCCACTGCAGGGATGAATGCAGCTGTGACGTGAAGACACAGAGCCATTCCCTCTTTGTCTAACCTGTGCTGTTTGGCCTGGGTGAAACTTAAGATGCCAAACGAGGCATTACATCATTCTTGATCAGAAAGCTTTATAACAATTGTAATTGTAAGCCAAAAAGCAAAACCTCATCTGATCAATATTCCAGGCCAGCCAACACAAGAATCAGGCACATTGCACAAATTGCAAATGGTTTCACTCCTTTTGTCTATGTTCCTCCAAATGCTCCGACTGCACTGTGTTAGTGTGAGCCAAACCCCAATTCTTTTCTCATCCATGAACCAAGTATATACAAGCAGTGCAGAAAGTGCATTAACCTTATTCCCTCCATGTGGAAATGTCTCTAGTGCACTTGAAATCCATAACTTGAGCTGTTGCCCAGGGACAATCAGCCAGCACCCCAGGCAGGAATCTTGGCTGCATGGACATGAAAAGTACACAGATGGTTTGTTGGTCATGTTCTGCCATTCAGAAGACCACTAAGCAAATGCTTGTAGTCATTCTCTTTCTCTCTCAGGAAGCAACGGAAAATATTCTCAAACTGCACTCGTCGCAGCTTCCTGGATTTTATTAGCTCAGTTACACATGGTGAAAAGTTCTTAATGGAAAGATTTTTGTGGAAGGCAGAGACTGTCTCTTTGAGCATGAAGCAGGAAAATAAAGTGATTATGCTGCAGCTCTCCTTGGTTCTCCATATGCCCACTATCCAGGCTGGATAGTAACTGTATGGAGTCACCTGTGGATGCTCCACATGAACAGCTACACTATTTCTACATCCAAACAGGTCATCTGCATGGTGCTACATGGCCCCGAGTGGGACACTGTTTCTGCTGGACATTGGCTTGAGCATGTTTGCACTGACATGCTCTCTCTCCCCATCCTCTTCTCTGTTACATCCTCATTGTGCTCTCTACCCTGTTTCAAATACATTCAGTGCCAGTTGTCTTACTACTTTTTATGAATCATGTTGTGCCATCTGTATGACTATTACCTTGCACTATCTAGAGAAAACAGTTCTTGGCTATGTTTGACTCTATGTTTGTGTGTGTGTGCACACAATTTTTTTTTTACTGCTGTGTAGCTGTGATGTATTAAGGTGGAGGCAACAGACTGTTTAGCCATTTAGCTTGTTATGCCTGAGGTGGATTTTTAATGAAATGTGATATTTCAATTATAATCTATAAGCTCCAAGTCCAAAATATGCATCTTCAGAACTCTTGAATTCAAAATACAGTCTCAGAAAATTAATATTTAATTTAGTAGTTCTATCACTTGGGTATTAATGACAAAGCAGAGACACTTTGAAAACTTGATCCAGCCACTATTTCAATCAAAGGAACTTTTTGGTTTACTTTTATGGAGGTCAAGCTGGGCCTTGAACACACAATGTTTCAACTTTTAAAAAATCTTTAAATGAAACTATAGATCTTCAGGTATAAGCAGGAGAATGCTTGAATGCAACATTCAAATGCCTTTTAATGTCCTTGGCAGTGAAGATTTATTTATTTAGTACAATTTCTAAATAACTAATGCCAGCATATGAAATGGGGTCTAGACGTCCTCACTGTGTCACTAATGTTAATCAGGTGACAAGTTACATATATTGTTAACTGAGCACTAATTTGAAAGTAACATATTTGGAAATGTAAAAACAATATGAGTTAGCACTTCACATTCTTCCATAGTTCCTCAAAGGAACTGATTTAAAATAGGAAGGGGTGGGTGACTATAAACTGATTCTTAACCTCATCTCACCTCTACCATTATTGTACTACCATGGAAATGAGATTAAGAAAAGCATTTCCAAAAAAAAGACACCAAAAAAGCTGACAGTGACTGCCTTGTGTATTCACCCAACCATGTCAACAGGATCGTCAGCCATAGCATCCTGTGGATAAAGCACATACCAGGCTGTACCTGCCTTTGCAGAGCCAGAGGAACGAATCTAGATGAGACAGGCATGTGCCTGGGGCTCCAGCTCTGCTTTGATGACTACAACATCTCTGTTTTCATTACTGGGAAATGCTTTTAGCCTGCCCAGCCATGAAGGAAAGCTGGAAATGGCAACCTGTATGTCATGGACAGAGCAACATCTGCTTGAATCTGCTGTCAGTGTCCAGCAGAGGGAAGGGCTGTATCTAAAGCTAAAGCGAAATTACAGGGACTTTTGGGTTTTTTTCCCTCTCTAAATAAATAAAGAAGACAGAAAAGATTTTTCATTTTTAAAAATGGTGCTTTCATGAATTTCATAAAAAGAGCACTAACAATCTGGAAATGTTTTCATTTTTCAAATTTACTCTCATAATAATACAACTAAATGGAACATTTCAGCCTGTTAGTTTTATTTTTGGCAGCCTAAACTATGAATAAGCTTCAGTATTTAGTGAGAAAGGAAACTCGTTGCCCTGTTATGTTACCACGAGTGTGGGCAGGGGTGAGAGGAGGGGGAAGGACCTTGCACCAGTTGCTCCTAACAGCCCCTACCCATCCTTGTTCAGATTTCTCTTTGGCTATGCAAGGGGGCTTCTGAGTGCCTGGCTTTGACCATGCACAGCTCAGCTGCTCTGTGCTCTGTTGAGGTCGGGGTGGAGGAGGTGGTAAATGTTTGTTTTCTCCTCAGGGTGGGTCGTGGAAACCTTTACTGCATCAGAAAACAGCACTACTTTGTAGTCCTTTTTCAGTGCCTTGCCAGCAGTGACTGACAGCTCCTCACCAAAGGAGGCTAAACGAGCCAGGAACAAACTGCAGAGAGGAGTGATCTACCTAGCAGCTCCCGAGTAGAGGTATTAGCCTCAAAACCCCTCTCTTGCTTTCTGTACTGAAAAATGCCCTTTCATCCCTCTCAGAGATTGTCTGAACCAGGCAATCCTCATTCTGCCTCCCCCTCCTCTTCCCCTGCCTGCAGCTCAGGGGCTGTGGGGGGTGCCAGAGCCACCGTGGGTTTAGTGCCTCCTGGGAGCTGTGGAGGGGACAGACAACAGATCGAAATCAGCAGAGTGAAGGGGGTTGGGGGCCACGATTGAGGGAGAGTTCATGCAAATGAGTCACTTTTCAGGTAATTCATCAGTCCTGCCTGTGAGACAGATCCTCCCACCTTATGCAGGACTCTGATCATTTGCAAAAGCTTTTAGTATGTCTTGATGCATCTGCCTCTTAATGTATGAGCAGAAGCAATCTCAAGTCTGGCATTGCCTTAGCTTTCCAGTACTTGACTCTGCAACCTCAGCTAATAATGTTCTTTAGACGGACTTTCTGGTATGTGATTTTATGGATAAAAAGCAGACAGTGCACTTGAAGAGAGGCCAGGTTGTCACACAGCTACAGAAGGGTTGCTTTCCTACTATAAACTGCAAAGGAAGAATGAAAAAAAAAAACACCAACAAACAACAAACAAACAAAAAACCCACCAAAAAAAACCCCAAACCACAAAAAAAACCCACAACAAACCAACAAACAAAAGACCAAAACACACAACTGTATAACTGAAACAATTTGAATAGCCTGTGGCAGCATCACATCAGAAAATACAGAAATATGTTTAAAATGTCTGTGGTTATAAAAGCATAGGATGGCTGCTTGCAGGAAATTTCTTTGAAGTGCAGGAAAGTGGCTATGTTAGGTGTCACCCAGGGGAAGCATACTAGGGCTTAAAACTGCCCTAAAGGTATAAGTGACTTTAGCAGCTGGAGTTAAACTTTGGCTCAGGTGTATGTAGTTTGTGGACCAGACCACAAAAAGACCTGCAGTCAGATGAAGGTCAGAAGTCTCAATTTTCCCTGAAATTTGAGTTCCTGTGTCACTACACAAATAGAAATACCATGACTCAGAGATCAACTTAAGAAGGAAAACCACCCAAACCATACTTTTGCCCTGTGATTGGACAATTTATTTTGGTGTGCAGCTCAAGCCCTCAGCAGACCTCCTCCCATCTGTGTAGCTTCAAAGATGTCCTGCCTTTTCCAAACCCTAATAGTGACTTGCTGCTACCCTCTAATCCTGTGATTCCATGAGTCAGAAGTACATCTCTCTTCCCCTACCTCTGCTACCTCAGCATTTGGCCTTTCTCTGGAGTGATGCAGCCAAGAAGCTCTTAATCGACCCCCGTGGGACATCACAGGGAAGTCCAGGAGTGAGGAAGAAAATCAGGCACATAATTCATGACCTGCCTAGGGCAGAAGGGGGCAAATAACAACAGCAGCAAAAACAACAACAACAATTAAAAAAAACACGTCTTCTCTCCACGGTGGATTAATAGGGGCTCCCACTGCAACCCATTAAACAAAAGAAAGTGCTGAAAGCCTAAGAATATTGTGCACTTCATCATTTTCTCAGGATCCCCAGGGAGAGGATGGGAAAAGCTGCAATGCTACTGAAGTGGAGGGAAGGAGCCTGGGAGAGGGCTGGCATGAGAGGGGAAAGCACTGCCAGGTGAGAAGGGCTCCTGTCTCCTCAGTTAGTGGATGAACATCTGCTTGGTGTGCCTGCAGCTGTTACTTTTCCTTCTCTAGTCTGTATACAGATATCTTGTGCTCTCCCAAGATTTTGCAGAGCCTCAGTGGGCTGTTTACTTATTTTGCCATTCTGCCATCCGGCCAGCCTGACACAACCATCGCTGGTGGAGGGTGAAATTTTTATATAATGTCTAAATTTGGAAGTTACATTTTCTGCAGGTTTTGTAAGCAAAATCAATAAATCACTGCAGTACAATCTCTTTTACCCTCTCTTCATGGTGTTTGACCTGAATATTAGCACTGACAAAGGTGCTGTTGTGACAGGACAAGTTGTAGGGATAGTACCTCCCAGTTTGCTCTGCTGATGTATCTTGCTTCTGCCCAGTATCTTCTCCTGCTGTCAAGACTTTATGTCTAGTGCTGTCTCTACTCTTTCAACAAATAGTTTATTCTCATCTTGGGACTCCCTTTGGATGGCTTTGAGGACACCTCTTCATGCCCTCCTGCCATTCCTGCGCCACTCCTGCTCATGACCTACACAGAAATTCGATAATACAGACCATCTCAGCTCTCAGCTCATCCTGAAAAAACACTTAAAGTCTTGTCAGGCAAGAGGCTTTTTGGCCCAGCAGGGCCTGGATCAGGATCAGTTCACTCCTTTCACTTTGTGGGATAAGTAGGTTTTGGAGTATTCTACAAGAAAAAGCATTAATGTCACTTTTCCCATTGTTGATTTCATTAAAACTGCATGTCTTGGTGCTGGAAATTCTGAAGTTTAAAGAAGACAGGATGGCTCTCGACTTCTCCTGTGGTTTCTAGAATAAGTCATCTGAAAAAAAACAAAAAAAAGGGTCTGTACTGACCAGTCTTTAACTGATTTTCATTTTTTGGCTCTCTTTATAGATACTATATGCTTTCTACAGCTTTATGAGAAGGGGAAGTGGAGAGGGAGGTGTTGATCTCTTCTCCATAAAGTCCCATGAGAGAACATGTGCGAATGGTTGATGATGCCCCATCCCTGGAGGATTTTAAGGACAAATTGGATGAAGTTTTGTGCAACCTAATTAGGTGGTAGGGTTCCCTGCTCATGGCAGGGAGGTTGGAACTTGATGATCTTTAAGGTCCCTTCCAACCTTTATGATTCTATGATTCTAAAGCTGCACCAGGGGAGGTTGAGACTGGACACTAGGAAGCATTTATTTACTGAAAGGGTGGTCAGACACTGGAACAGGCTTCCAGAGAAGAGGTCAATGCCCTATCCCTGTGTCAGTGTTTAAGAGGCATATGGACAGTGCCCTTAAAAACATGTTTTAACTTGGTCAGCCCTGAATTGGTCAGACAGTTGGTCTAGATGATCACTGTAGAACTCTTCTAACTGAAATTGTTCTATTCTAGTCTAGTTTAGTCTAGTCTAGTCTAGTCTATTCTATTGTGGCCTTGGCAGTGCTAGGTTAACATTGGACGTGGTGACTCTTGCCCAACCCAAACAATATAAGATTTCTATTATTCAGTTCTATTTCTGTAATAATTTTCGCACCTTGCAAAGCTGCAGAGGTCCATATATGCGAAAAATTAAAGTTTTTCCTGGCTTGTAAATCATGGGATTTGCTGTATCAGGTAACTGCAAGAGAATCTTTGTATGGCCATCAGATGGGTAAGAGCATCACTTTGCATTCTGTGAGTTTACTATGGGGATGACTTCGCTTCAAGTGTAAGACAAGGATGTAGGACAATTTTGCCTTCCCCATCCAGGCTGTTGCAGTCCTGGTGTGCTGTCCCACAGGACACGCTGCCCTCTCCTGCTTGGCTTTGAGAGGCAGAAATGGTTCAAACAGTGATCACCTGGTACTGGCTCTGTCAGCCTGAACATTGAATTCGTTCCTAGGAGCTCAAGCACCGTTTCACAACACTGTTTGCAAGGCCTTTCACGTGAAAGGTGTTGACTGGTTAAAATCCATGCAGAGTGTCAGAGCCAGCTGGGAACTTTATGACACAATAATGCTTTCTTCCTGCAGAAATCAAAGCAGTTTTAGGGAAAGGTAAGTTTGACAAACTTGAATTCACTGCAATCTGTGACCATCCCAGACTGATAAAAGCCCTGTTGTGCATACAAGATAGAATTTCTTTATTCCCACAGAAATTATCTATGCAACAAATTCTTTCCAGCATACCTCGCAGACTGGACTGCTGGATCTGAGAAAAATAGCTATGGAAATAGAGCAGAGACAGCAGCCTTAGGGAATAAAGATACCTGATATAACTTCTCCTGAATGTTTTTTGCCAAACAGCTGATTTTCCAATTGTATTTAGGAGACCAGGAAACTGGGTCAGCAGCAAACACATGCATTTGCTCTGCACACACAGAGCACTACACCACCAGGATGGTATTGTTTGAATTCATTGTTTATTTAAAAAACAACAGCAACCAACCAAACAACAAAAAAATTTGTTCAAATGGTTTTTTAAATATTGGGTTTCCATGTTTGAGATATTAAATATTTATTTAAAATATATTAATAATGGCGAAAATTTAATTGAAAGATCAACAGTAAGACAAAATATTTTATTATGATCAAAATGAAATACTTTTATTGAGCTGAGGAAAATGAACTGAAAAAAAGCCCTTTTTTTAGGTTTGTTTGTTTGGGGGGGGGGGTTTAGGTTTTTTCAAGTCCTTGAGATTTTGGCTTTTCTCCATGCTGTAGTTTAGGAGCATCTCTTGAAATCTCAAAATACTTCCAGTATGAGAAAGCTACTTCCCATAAAACTGTACCTAGCATGTGAATGACACTAGACCAGTCTTCTCAGGAATCAGACAATGGCTGGTCACTCCATCCCATTAGTATAGCACAAATATTCCCCACACAGCCAAGACACTGATAGTCAGCTTAATAACCTCACTGACCTTTACCTACTGCTAGTCTCACATATGGGCTTTTTTTTGTATTCATGTATTCACTACCAAACTACAGCTAATTTGAAATAATGAGCTAGACCTCATAGACTTTCTGTTTTACTATTACCTATTCTTGGAGTGGGTTTTTTTTGTTTTATTTTGGTTTTCCCTGGAGAATTGTTTTTATTTCTGTACATGTAGCCTCTGTAGCCTTCTTCAGTAGGCAGGGAGAGAATTTTTGTTCTTCCCATGTTTGCAAGAATGGGCTAAATTAGTCACATTCCTTCTTTATTTTTAACTTTCCATCAGCCAAACAGCAGACAGATCAAAGCCAGTTTATAGCCATTCCGGACAGTTTGCCATAGCAATTGCTGCTCAGAGGCTTGAATTGCTATGAAAGGGACAACCTTTGATCTCCTGAGCCCTTCCCACATATAACAGCTCCAGCTCCATTTGAACCAAAGACCTGGGCTCACCATCATGGATTAACTAAAGATTTTTGAGAGAAAAACATCTATAAAGGGCTTGAGGGGCCTGGCAGGGGCAAAGAAGTGTTATGAAATACGAGAACGGATTAAATAGGGGGTGAGGTCTCTGAAAGCCACCTGAAAACTGTTTCTGTGCTTCCTCTCTTGCAGTCCTGCAGCTGCTGCTGTTATTATTTTGGGCCTGGGAGAAATAACTTTGTGAGTCTATTTCACCTTGATGGATTATGATGCTATTTTAAATGTCAATTGATAATAATTGTGCCATTAAAAAAAAACACACCATAATAAATGTTATCAGTTTAAACCTTCAGTGTCCCTTTTATTAATATTTCTAATTTATGAGCTTGTTGAAAAACCTATGGAGACAACAGGGCTAATAAATCTGAGGTTAAAAGGACTTCAGAAGGCAGGCTGCACAGGCTTTCTGCTAGATCTTTGCCAGCTGTTGAACTTTGAGAAGATCAGAGCAACTGTCACTGGGGAGACAGTCAAAGTCCAGTAAGGTGTAAAGGATGGAAGACAACTTACAAGGACATGAGGCTCCAGAGGTGATGTGGGCAATTTGCAGCTGCTCCGTTGCTGCAAATGCCAGTCCACCTATTCACGTGTGCCCCTGACTGCCTAATCCTGCAGCCTTGCTCTGAGCAGCTGGCTGAGCACAAGCCCTTGGAGAGGAGGTGTTGTCAGCTGCAGCATCCATGCTGTGCGTAAACACCAGACAGCTCCGGCTCTGAATCACATACACAAGCAGGAGCTTAAAAGGAGAGGCTTCAGAGGAATAAGGTGGAATATCAACCCTTTATCGTCTTTATTCAGAGGAAAAGACCAGTGGGCAGGAACAGTCATGCTTCCTGACTGACAGTGTAAATACAGTTTCATCTTCCTCCTCTAGACAGGCACTACAGGACAAAAAACTCCCAAGTATTGATCCCAAGTTGATTCTAAATACACATATCTGGGATTTTTCACTTTCTGAAAGCACTCCATGTTTAAAAAACCTCACAGGCTTTGTGGACCTCTAGATTTGCCTGGCATGGGCAGGATGAGTTGAGAAAATCAACACAGAATGATTTTGTTCTAGTAAGCTTATTTTCTGGAATAAGGAATTGCCTTCAGATCTCAGCAGACCCAGGGGAAGAGGTGTTTCCTGCCTCAAGGATTTTATAGACTAAATTAGACAGGTAGCACAATGATTGTAACAAATGAGATTCATCTGCATTTCCAGGTCAAGCAGAAATGTAAAAATATACCTAAACTAACCTACAAAACCCATCTTATTAGAACTTGGCAGAAAAATAACTTCTTCATTCCTTGGTAATTGAAAAATAAATCATTTCTTGTTTTGAACATAAATAATTTGTTACATTTCAGCAACTCAATCATTTAAAAAGAGGGTCAACTTAACTATTTTAATTTGCAAAATCTTCATTTGCATTTCAAGCTTCTATTTTTTGCCACTCATCTTTATTTTAACATAATACAAAGCAAAAACATTCCAAGCCAGCAGTCATTCCAAATAAATTATTCAATTTTTTTAAGAAACAGTATTTATCTATATTTTTGCATTTCTGTATTAAAAAAAAAATAGAATATTAAAGTCTTTTGGTATCACTTAACCATTTTTATATCAAATCTGCATATTTCTTTTTCAGAAAGAACTTTTGTATGCAAAACATGGGAATTATGCATCATTACACTGCTGCTTTCTAGTCCTCTTTTAAGAGCTGTCACTTACTCATCCTATTTCTTACTTCTGTGCTTGTTGTGTTTTTTCTGTATAGAAGAACAAAAATATATTTCTTAGTTGACGTTGCCTTCAGTTTTAATAAAAAGAACAATGCAAAAAGACAGAACAAAAATAAAGCCTTCACAAGGAAGCTTTCAAGTTGTAAATTTGCATCTGTGTATCTCATTTAAGGACACATAGCAAATCAACTTCTGCCTGCGCGAAGCAGGGAGCTTTAAAGTCACAAACTGAGACAGAATAGTTATACAAACATGCACTGTTTGATTTTATGATGTGGGACTACAGCGTTGCCTCAGCAGGTGCCCAGCCAGAACGAGCTGGTGGTGGTGAAGACAGGCAGCACATGCTCCCTGAATACAGCGAGGCTCAAGTTTCACTTGGTCCGTGTTGTCAGTGTGATCATTGACTAAAGGTGTTTCACTGAGATGAAAACTTGGAGTTGGCTAATCTCAGCTCTCTTTTCTTCAGAATTTTTTTACACAGAGACACATGGATTTCTTTGGGAGCTGGTGCAAGTGATCATGGAGACATAGCTGACAGAACGCTGTGTTTCTTCCTATCAAAACAGTGTGCATTTACTCAGCAGAAATGGAGCTTGAGCAAAGGGGAGGGATAGGAGGTGTATTTTTTGCCATGAAGTCTCTAGGCTAGTTTACTCACCCAGTGACCTCCAAAGATAGGAGTCCTCTCACAAGGAGAGTTTGGACCTATCAAACTTTCCTGTGAAATCCTCCTCCTCCCCCTGCAGCAAAGAAGTAGCCCCTTGAACACAAAGAGGTTTTAATAACAAACCAAAGCCAAAGCTTTCCACAGAAAAGGAAAATTTGTTCTTTCTTGGGCCTCACTTGGCAACTGAAGCACACCAATCCATGGGCTTTGTCCCTGCACCTACATAGAACTTTTGGAAATAGGGGCAGCAAGGGAGGCTTAAGCAGAGGCTTCTGGTCCCCAGAGCTGGTTGCCTTGTTCCTGGAAGCTTATAGATAAAAGGTACCACAATAAACATCAGAAAGTCCAGGCAGTGTCGTATATGCTAAATTAATACACTGGAGGCTGGGCCAAGGACATTCAACTCATGACACCTGAGAAGTGAGTACGTTTTGAAGCCATTACTCTATAGGAAGCCAGAAAAAGCAATATGTGACCCCTTTTTTAGTGTCTTA
>NW_009969339.1:1327075-1342750 GCF_000747805.2 Chaetura pelagica | reverse complement strand
TAGGGAAAGCAAGGTACTTGTAAGGGAATGTACCACATTTCTTCTTGTGCTTTTTCTTGATTTTTTTAATCAGGAATTACAAGCAAATGAGGGAGCCTTGCTGTTAACTGAGAAGGTTTTATCCAAGATGTATATTCAGAGCATTTTTCTTTCCCTTCCTTCTGTATACAGATGACACCCTCACCTCTATGCAGCCCATAAATTACCCACTCTCATTCTGCCTAAGCAGAGAAGGGGAAGACATCCCTTTCTGTTTTTTTTTTTCACAGGCATCAGCCACAAAGCAGGAGAGGACAGCTTGGCCAGAGCGGCATCCCCTGTGTGCACCAATTGAACCCGCAAGGTGTCCTCTCCTTACAGAAAGGACTACAAGACCTTTTGCACCCACACAACGGCTGCCACCCCACCACCCAACCAGGAAGGCATGAGATCCTCCCTTACACAAACGTCTCCTTGAGGCACTGGGCAGAGGGATGCAAAGGGAACAAAGGAAAACACTTCTCACGCTCTCTACCCCATGCATTTCATCAGTGAGAGTGACACTCATTTGTCTACCCTGTCGCCTGGGGAGAAGCTTGATTAATAAAATCAGATAATTAAATATTCCCCATCATGACTGGCTGCACCATTTTTTACCTCTTTCATTGTTCTTTTCCCCACCCCCCCCCTTTGTTTTTCCAGTATCTCTAACCTGGAAAAAGCCGAAAGCCTTTCATCTTATCAGGTGTGGTTTATTACCCCCTGGTTACACAGTAATTTTGGTCTCCGCTCCATGAAGAGGTCATATGATGGGATATCAGCTCAAGAATTGTCAGTTCATTGGACAAATAAGGCAGGGTCTGCCAATACAATTCTAACAGCCCGATAAGTAAAGCACAGAGGAGAACCAGCAGGAGAGGGAGACAAAACCATAGCAATTTAAAAGGTGAGGGGCAATCCCAGAAGGAGGCAAGAAACTCCAGTGGGGCCAGGGAGAGGGAAGGAACAGGAGTGTATCTAACCACACATTCTTCCAAAAATAAAAACTAATGAGAAGACAGAAGTAACTCAGAAGAGGAATCACTGGCATTCGTCCATTCTGTCCAGGGAATCTTCTCCTCCTGCAGTGGTTGCCCGACTGGGAGGCGCAGGCGCCTGGTGGTGATTATCAAGCTTGCCTCATAGCTCAGGAGAGAAAGAAAACCTTGTTTTATCTTTGGGAGTACAGGTAGGGGGGTGGAGGGCACTAATTCCTATTCCTGAGTATGTTGCAAGGGGCATCTCTTTTTCTCTTGTGACTGATAAGATGGGATGATGTTGAAAAGCACCTGTTTGGAAAGTTCAAAGGGTTTCTGAAGTAGAAGAAAAGAGAATCTGAACCAAAGCTGGTGGCTGGGGGGGATGGCTGAAGGACAACCTGGGAATTGCTGGTGAGGGAAATTTCCATGTGTGACATCTCCGCATATGTGAAAGAAGTTTACAGGGTAAACTCTCATTTACTCTTGCTCATAAATAGCACAAGGAACAAGTATTTGTTCTGCTGAATACTTTCCTAACTCCATAATAGTACAAGTCCAGTGAGCTTGTCACCAATTTCAGCCTGAAAGCAGAAAAGGAGGATAACTGTCTCACAGACACGATTTACCAACAAGAAACAACTCTTCCCAGGGTATTTTTCACCTGGATCTGGAAGGAACACACCTCTTCCTGGGATGGCCTTGCAATTGATCAGAGCTCCATAAATCTGCACTGGATGGGGGACGTTTGGCAGTGGGTGGGGTTGGTAGGACTTTTCACCCTCACTTCTAATGCTCTCTTCCCCAGACACGGAAGCACAGGTCTTGGTCCCGAGCTGTGATCAGCAGAGAGGAGCAGACACGTGTGCTCACTTGTGGGTTGCCTTTGTTTCTTCTCCCAGCACTCCTGCAGGTCAACCCAGCACAGGTGGGCAGCAACTCTCACCTTCCCAGCTGCATGTTTCTTGGGGTGCATCAAGAGCCAGGAGAGCAGGAGAGGACTCTCTGCCCTGTGGCTCCTTTGGCAGGAAGATGACGGACCCCCAGGAGTGTGCCAGCCAGGGGAAGCCCAGTCTGTCCTTCTCCATTGAGGAGATCTTAAAGAAACCTTCTTCCAGCACCACCCTAAGCACTGGAACCAGGAACAGAATTAACTACACTGAGACACTTCCAACCCTAAAAGCCGGGTCACTACTGGCCTTTGGTAAGTACCGTTTATAACCCTTAATGAAAATGCTCCTTTCTTTTTAACCCTTAAAGCTATGCCATTTGGTTATGTAGGATTTTTATTCTTTAGCTTTTGTAGGAATCTACCATTTCCCTATTCAGGTACAAGTCATTCCTTATGCATACAGAAATAGTCTTTTCAGAGTAGCTTGCTTTCAGCCTCACAGTAGACTGTGCTCTGCTGCCAGCCTTTGGTGGGTTTTGTACATTATGAAGCCCTAGTGTCATTGCAACCTGTACAGTTACTGCAGGTAGCTCTCTTCAGGGACAGTAAGAAGTGTTTATTGTAAAAAAATACAACATCCTGGTGTCCTTCCCTTTAAAAAACAAGACTCTTGTTTTTAAAAATTAAAAAAAAATAAATCACCTATCACGAGGAAAGACAAACGTTGAGACTCAGGCATCTAGCCTGAAACTGCTGCAATTGTTAGAGTTTCACTTATATCAAGAGCCGAATGCTGTCTGGAATTACAGCCAAATCTCATATTGGTACCATTTTCTGATAAATCCCACCACTCACCCTCAAGCAGGAGAAATGGTCTGTAAGGGTCATGATAACTAAGAAGTGTTAGAATTCAATTGCTGGAACAGAAAAAGACAAAGCGTTTGTGTTTAATCATTTCTCCGTATCACCTGGGACACTAGGTCCTTTCATGAACTAAATAAAACTGGGTAGTAGATAACTAGTCTGATTTCAGTCTTAGCAAACCAGCAAGTGTATTAGCCTTTTTGACTTCAGTTTCCTCCGTTTAGTTACTTTGGCCTTGAGTGAACTTTTACCCCCACTGAGATTGCCCCTTTTTTTTCCTTAAACAAAGACCAATGACCAATGTTCTCTGGATTTACTATTTCTTCTTTTTCAATCAACATCTTCCATGAAAAGGCAATGGTTTCTGTATAAAAACACATGCACTTAACTGAAAAATTACCTGCAGTTTTGACAGAACATTTTCCCTCACTCAGCTGCTTTCAAAGCTTGATGCTACACTTTATTTTTTGCAACACAGAGATTCATTTCATGGATCAGGACCCCATTTCCCAGGACAATGAAAAAGACATCCACTAGTAAGAGCAAGAGCCTCTTTTTTTCTAAAAACCTGGCAATTATTCTCATAGTTTTGTCTCTTCTTATGTCCAAGCTGGATAGCTGGGCTAGAAAACAAATAAGACCTAAACTGAGAAGGAAACTACAGCAAAGTGAGCACCACACTCACTAGTGTAACATTGGTTGCCAGTTGGGCTTGAGCCTCGTCCCACTAACTCTGCCTCTCAGCCATGCTTTGCACAAGATTTGCACTTTCTTGTTTACCTCAGACACAGGGTAACATCACTGTCTCTGTACAGAGATTGTTTCTTGGCCATAGGGCAGAGCCCGCCCACAACACATCTCACAGCCATGGGATCTCCAAGCACTGGGGCTGGGTAGACAACAGCTGCCTTTGTGCCTGTACCTGCAGCTTTCCACAGAAACCTGTGTATGGTGGAGAGGGACAGCATGCTGCTGAATTTTCACAGAATCATAGGATAGTTGAGGTTGGATGATCATCTGTTAAGTCTAGCCTGCTGCTCAAAGAAAGGGCAGCTTCAAAGACAGAGGAGGCTGCAGAAGGCCATGACTTGTGTTGCTTGGATGCTCCACCACTGCTACTGTTGGAAGGCTGAAGCATTTAGAGGTTTCCTAAGTCTGCCAGTGCAGATTAGACCTGAACAACAGCACACCCAGGCCATGTTTGAAATATGGTCCTGAAACAGGTGAAGGGTTGGTAGTTCGTAGGCATGGACAAGGACATAGATGATATTGGTGCAAGCAGCATGGGGCTTGTGTGCTGAAGGAGCCCAGGTGCCAGGTTGCCAAGGGGGGGACATGCTGGAATGAGCTCTCTGGGTGTAAACATTTGTGAGCTGAAAGTCCTTTCCAGAGAACTGCCCATTGCAGTGACTGCATGACACGGGATCCAAAGTGAGATAGATTGCACCACTGCAAATGAAGTCAGTGCTGTTCATAACATGGACCATAGAACTGCATTTTAACAGCATGAGACTCTTCTCTGGGAACAAAGAAGCGTGGAAGAGACAGAACCTTTTTAAGTTTGTTTCACGATCAATATGTTGAAGCCCCATTTCATTGTGTGTCTGTGCTAAGTGTGCCGCTCCAAGCACAAGGTCCAACAAATCTGTGTGCAGGACGTAGTGAGTTCCTGGGATCACATTACTGCACTGCCAGTACTGACTCATCCCAAATTGCTCCACCTGAGAGTACAGTCAGTTTTTCACCTTGAAAACAATGCAGGCAGAACAGTTAGGCCTTGCTTTTGGCTTCACTTCTTCACCTGGCCAGGGAGAGACTGCAGCTGTAGCAAGAAAATACAGTGACTCTTCTCTCCCCCACCAGAAAGCAAGGTTGAAATAACATACTTAAGGCAATGTAAAATGTTAACTAATGAAAACAGTATGTACACATAAACATTCACTTAACTGGAACTGGATCTGGGAATGCAGAAAAGCTGTAGAGATACTCCAGTATGTTGTACATTGCTTTTGCAATTGGCCAAGGATGTTTAAAAAAGAGAATGAAAGTGGAGCTTTTTCACTGTTGCTTTCTTACTAACACCAAAGAGATACCTAAACTTATTACCCTTTGCTTTCCCAGCAGAGCTGTCAATTTTTGCAGGTAAGTTTTATTTATTTCAGAAGTGAAATACTCTACACTGTACATCTTGGGAAAATTGCTATATTTCATCAAGGTCGTTCAACTTCATGCCATATAACACTTGTATTAAATGAGTTGTGTAAAGAGTCAGCCATATCTAATTTGGCTCAGCACTGGCCAAGGTCAGAGAACTGAAATGAGCTTAGGGAACTTGTTGAAAATTCCAGAATGGGACACAAATCCAGTTGCTTTCCCAGAACAGTTTTGCAGCAGCAAAGAAGGAAGTATCATATGGCAGGAGTGAGTTATATCTCAATATGGATTTTAAGAATATTTTCCACATCCCATATGTTATGCATCCAAGCCAACCATGATCTATATGAAAGCAAGAACTGGCTCAGGAGATGGTTAGGACCAGAGGATCCAAATATGCAGAATAACAGAAATGAGTGACATAGACAAAGTTCACCCTGGAATCCTTTCCCAAGAAAACCCTGGGGTGCTGAACAACATGACTTTGAGAGGTTGCTTCTAACCTAAATTGTTCTATGACAAAGAAGTTGTGATGTACAGTGTCAGTCTCCCATGGAGAGCTGGGGCAGGACTTGATCAAGTATGAGAAGATCTCTGGGCCTAATTTCTAAGTTCACAGCATTTTGTCAGTGTAATTCCAGTGGGCCTTGGTTTAAGGAGCGTGCAGTCTTCTCAGGAGTGTGCTACTTTCCAGTTGCAGTATTAGCCATTTGTGAGTTTACTGCACAAACACAACTACTAGATGACCTCAAACTGCAGCTGTTGATCTGAAGTCTACCAAGAGTTTTGAATTTTTGAAAGGCTCTTACTAAGTTAAGAGAGGAATATTGACCAAGAAGAACTTTTAGTACTCAGTCTATGCTTTCTTCTTCTTCTAGTCAGTGCTTAAAAAGGGTAACCACAGCCTTTGCAAGGGTCACAAAATACCACCCAACAAGTGCTGATCTCTTCTCTCATGCCAAGTCTTTCATTTTAAACAGAGAAGACTAGCACACCTATTTCAGAAGAATTCCATGTGAAACCTCTGGGAACTTGATTTCAATGTGCTTGAAAGTACATCTGAAATAGTTGTTCATTACTTCCCCAGTTTCTGCCAGTGAGACTCCACTAAAAAGAGATCCTTTATTAAGTCAAGGAGAGCTTGGGATGAGGACGTTACACCAGGGAAATTAATAGTAAAATCAGTCACAGATACAGTATTTTTGTCACTCTGCCTGTGTTATACCCCATTATGCTAATTATATGCAAATTAATAAGAATACAACTGCCACTTCACACACAAATGTCAATATGGTGATTGTTTACATCATCCTTAGCAACACTCCACCCAGATTTATTGCAAATGAGGAAACAGCTGAAGGAATATAACTGAGCAGATACCACTTGGCCAAAATCTCCAGTTCACCCCACCTATTATAAGGGAAAATAATCCACCTAAAAGAAGGGATAGAAGTAAGAGAAAAACAGCACAATAAAAAGCTGCTTGCACTTCTCAGTGACAGATCCTTCCCTGTTCACAGCCTTAGTAGGACTCTAAAATCATAAGCCTTATGCCTACAACAGGCCTGTCTCTACACAGTGATTACAGAAAAAGGCTTAAATGGAACTTAAGACATTGGAAATAACCTCCTGCTTCCAAAAAAGAGATCTAGATATCTTACCTGAAATTTCTCATCCTTTCCTACACAAATGAAAGTCAAGCTAGAAAGACCATTTTGAGCCAGATATCAAAGTAATTTCTGTGCATGGCAGTAATAAATAACATATGTTGTGCCAGGCTGAAATGTCATTGTCATCCCAGAAAAAAAAGTAAAAATCCTTCCGTTCCCTGGAGGAAATTTTACCCCATTCCAATTCATAGATATTTTTCAGAGGTCTCTGCTGGAGCTACATAAATATGCACAGAAAAATACTGACTGGCTTAATGCTGCCACTTCTGACAGTCTCCTAGCTTGTTCAGGACAACAAGCACCAGAGAAGATCGCAATGCAAACAGGACTAGACCTTGGGGCACCTGTTTCTCAGATTTGTGCTTTAAATTCATTATCATTCACCTCCAATCTTACCCTCCTGAAAACTTCCTTGATTTTTCTAGCCTCTCTTTAAAGTTCATGCAACTCTAATTTTCTGGTTTGATCTCAAAAAACAGATCCTTCTGCTCCTTTTCACCAGGTCACAGAGACATTGGTATTTTCTCATCTACCCAGGACAAGCTTATACATAAGTTGTGCTTGTGACTGGGGTACATGAGCATCTCAAAGAAAAATGCTGGGATGAAAGGTGTATGTTAAGGATGAACACATGTGAAAAACCTATAATTTAGAAAATGCCAGTGTCATTCTTAGGAAGCTTTCATCACTGCCTATAAGAGCACCTTGCTCAGGTACCCTTATGCTCTTAACTATCACAGGAGATATGCATCATCAGTTCTGTAGCATTAATTTTTACAGTATCACATCTAGCAAGGGAGTGCAACTAGTCCTTAATTTAGGAACAGGGGACTAAGACAGAAGTCCTGGGCTAAGAACCCATCCTGACACTAATATCCTCTGAGTTCTTGAGCAAAGAATTTAACTCCAGCCCGATGCTACTGACCACTCCCAGGTCTATCCTCCTCCTTTATCCATAAATATTATTCAAACCCTCACTTGTTTTCTCACCAGAAACCTCAAAACTAGTGAATCCTAAAGTAATTAAATTACTCCTGTTTTGCAAAATACACCTTAAGAACAGAGGTGAACCTCATACCAAATTTTTTAGGGTCAGTATGGCTGGACAAATGCAATTGTGTCTGGAAGTTTACCCAAAGGTTGGTGAGAATTTGAAAAGATAACATATGAATAATCATCTTCTACTGACATGAGGCTTTGGCTAATTTCCAGAGCTCTTGCAATTGCATTTTCTTCATGTCAGTGTCAGCCCGCTGTAAAATTCCTGTTGTGTGGGCTTTTACTGAGGGCAGAATTGGGTACTTAGTCTCCAGATGTTATAATTATCATTGCTTCAAGGCTGGTTACAAATAGAACTTGTTATTTGTTCAGAAAATAAAACTCTGACAAGTCTAAAAAGTTAAATGCTTTGCCAATGCTAGGTACTGCACCGGAAGTAAAATATATATAAAAAATTGAGTCCTTCCAGTACAACTTGTTTGGCTTCACACCTGCTGGGGAGAAAGGAACAGCCACAGGTGCTGCAAACCCCAGATCCTAGATGTGGGTGACTGCTCAGGAGCACAGTCCATTATTGCATGAATTATTGCACGTTTTTTGGAGGTAACAGCAGACAAACCTGTGCTGTCACATTCACATCAGGGTCATGCTAACCATGGACCCAATGGGTCCATTATGCTTGTATGTTGCCTTCTACTCTACCTTTCCAAGCAAAGAAATCCAGGCATGGAGGAAAAGTAGATCAAATTCCAGGTTTGCTATTAAAGCAGCACAGACCCATTTGTCTTGTCTCTGAGGAGTCAAGCCTGAGCCATGATTGCATCTACCAAAGGCAGCACATAAAACACTCAGAATTGGGACTTATGGGTTGGCTTCAATGTAGAAAAGAGCAGGTAAGAGCATGGGCTATTTGGTATACCTCTCTTGGGATGTTAACAGCCATAGACAGCCCACTGGCTTGAACCACAAGGCTTCCCAGTATGTTTTATTTCAGTGCATGGCTTTGCAAGGTCCTCTTACCTTTATAAGGAAGAATAAGGATTCATACTGCATTCAGAAAACTTATATGAAAGATCTCTGCAGTGTCCCTGCTACACAGAGACATGGTGGTGGTAGTAATACGTCAACACCATACAGAAGAAAAATCATGGCTCCCATGGCCAGTTTAATCACCACTTATGGTCAGGTGTCCTAGCACATCTTATCACTGGTTACTGCTGAAGTTACCCTCAGCTCCCACTGAGATTGTTTATAATGCCCACATTTCAACCTAAGTTAACCTTAGGGCTGCTCATCATGAAAGTGGGCCAATATAAATGTCTCTCATGTTTGTCCTGTCAACAACAGCATGCAGGTGTTTTCATGAAGATGAGGTAGCCATCAGAACTTTCCTAGATATCACCAGTGTCACCTTTTCCAAAGGCAAATGAGAAATGTTAACAACCTGGGCAAAGGCTGCCTTTAGAATTATCCAGTGCTCAAGCCTGAGCAGGAGGCAGCCCAGATGTAGAAGGGCAATTTGACCTCAATCAGGGAAGACACTGACCCTTAGCCTATTCTGTGGCCCATCTTCCTATAGGGTAGAAGTATCTACAGGGACATTTAAGAAAGGACATTTGAAAACATTTGGCATCCAGCAAGTTCCATGGTTACCTTTCTGACAGATTTTGAGGGCAGCTCCACATCTGCTGTTCTTTGAGCTCTTCAGAAAAGCCAGCCACCGGTTTAAATATTGACAGGGAAGCTGAGCTTCTTGATCTTTTGGTTGTCTCTCCTTAATTCTACAATTCGTTTTTGAAACTTTCCCACAAGGACCACCGAAAGTTTTAAGGTGTAAGGAAGTGGATAATAGGCTACGCTTTGGGGTCAAATTCACCAGGATCCCTGCAAACTGAAGTCGTCTTGGCCTTGATGCACAGGATTAAGGCTATTTTACATGTGATTAAATTTGATTGGTAAAGTATTTAGACCACGTCCATGCTTCTTTTTTTCACACAAACTGGAAGGTGTGTTGAACAGTGGTTGGTATATTCAAAGCTGGCTTGTGCTGTGTTCTTCACAGGTTCCAGCAGCAGGAGTCACTTGGACTGTAACTTACCTTCAGCAAAAATGTTTCTCCCTGCCACATGTGCTACACCCATGGTGAAGGCAAAGGACATGCAAGCAGCTCACTGCAGGAGGCCTACTGACAGCCCATCCTCCCTCCTGGGTGACAACGCAGGACATGAACAACTGGAAGGCAAAAGAAAACACGAGGAAGAGGAAGATCAGCTATGTGATTTTCCAGTGGACCATCCACTTCATGGTGAGTTCCTCTATATCCAGACTTTCCCCCAGAATACCTAAACACACAGCGGCTATCTATAATGATGTACATGGCAATACCTAGCAACAGGCATCACAAACATCTCTACTGCTCAGCTCCTGGCTGAGTCAAAGGGATGGCTCTTCCGTCTCGCCATCAAAAACACGGAGACCCACCCTAGGAGCCGAAGATCTCACTCAGGCCTGCCAACTCTACCAAGTTTAGTGACAGAGACTGCTTTTGGCATTTATTGCCCTCTTCCTTGTAGGGGCAATCTACAGAGTTACCATGTTCAGCAGCCTGACTCCCTGGGTTGTGCAACGCCCGTTTCCTGGTAAGTGGGCATTGCACAACGCGAGGAGCCAGGCTGCTGAACATGCCGAATCAGCTCCGTGTGTTCCCTACCCCTTGGACCCACTGTACAGGTGATCAAGAGGTCATCAGCATGCGCACAGGCAAACTGTTGGTGTGCAACAGGTCTGGCATGCAGGATGTGTCAAACACAGTTTTCAAGCCTGGTCAAGTTCGTAGGTCTTCTCATTTCATGAATTGTGAGCACTGGTAAACAGCAGCCTATCTCTGAGCCAAAGCAAAGGACAATGCAAGTATACTTGGCCAATACGTTGCACAGAGACTTTAAGCTAAGCAGAATACATGGTACTTGAACAGGACAAGTTCCTAGCAGGAAGATTGCAACTTACTAGTAGCATGTGACAAAAACTGCTTTAAGTTTTTTGAGTTTTAGGAGAGGTTAGTACAATCTCACTGCAGTCCACAAAACAGGCCATCAGGAGCAGGTTATCAGGAGCAGCAGTAAGGTGTTTCTGGCATAGATTGTTATTATTCACTCTTTTCTGAAAGGGAAAAAAAAAAAAGAAAAAAGAAAAATAAAGCAATATCAATTAAGTAAATTGAAGACTCCTGATGGGCTCATGTGATCGCAGATGCAGGGTCATTCAGCTGGCTTCACTGAGATCCACACAGCCTCCTACCTGCTAGGCCCACACTCTGCAAGTTGGCAGAGGAAAAATTTTTGTGAAATACGTTTGAAAGAAAAGCCTTAGTCCTGCTGCTATGGTATATACAGGAGTCTTGTGACAAGCTGCTGTCACCTTCTCATCCCTGGGATGGCGTCTGTCTTCATGCAAAGAGAAGCCTTGCAGGATAACCAGGTATTTTAGCCTACCTCTGCCCTGTAATGTGCAGGCAGCTGATGGCAGCAGGACAAAATCACATTGCATCTCACAGAAGAGCAAGGGCTGGATACATCTGGCACTCAGAGTCACATGTGAGTGGTAAAAAGGAGTGTATTTCATGCAGGAGAGAGTGCCCAGGCAGAAGGATCATACTGAAGCCAAGAGGCGGCTTTCCCAGGGTGACAGAGGAGAGAGGTGGCTGTCCCAACTCAGTGTGTAGCCTCATTGACCAGACCAGTGGTCAGAACCAGCCTCACCAGCAAAGCAGAGTGGAAGCACATAATTATCTGCACCAAGCTGAGCGGGCCCTGTCAATGACAACTTATAGTTTAAAGGCATTTTAAACAAAATCCCTCTGTTCCCTGGTTGCAGTGGGGTTTTGAAACCAAGCAGAGGTTTAATGATCTGCTATTTTTTAGGCTACTGGTTCCTGCAGTTGCTGAGCCTTTGAAAGAAACCAGCTGAAGGAGGGGGGAGGATCTTAAAGCACTGCATTGGCATTTTCCCTGTGGTGCACAAACAATGATATTTCGGATCCCGTTGATACACTCTGTCATTCTTAGCAGGGAGTTGGAGGCCTAGGTTTAAAATCCTTTCCAACATCATAAGCTTCAACCTCCTTCCTCCATTTCACATTAGGGGGGAAGAGCTGGCAGCTCTTTTTCTCCTGCCTCTGGCTGTGGCTTGGGTCAATCTTTCCCAGACAAGCTTAGCAGCAATGCCTGCAAGAGAGGAAGGCTGGACCATCCCTGGAAGCACTCTGTTAAAGCATGAGCTGATAGCAAATTAATTTCTGTTTCCATACCTATCTACTCTGCAGTACTTCAGTTACCCTTTTGCCATGGTAACTATAGGCTGGTTATGGGTCCTCCAACAAGGCAGCCAGGCAGTCCCAAATGCTCATAGCATATGCCATGGAGGTATTCCCAGGACCTCCCTCACACCCACACCAAGGATGTCTACAAGCACCCAGGGGACTGCACCAACCTCAGCAATGGGAGAGCTTTCTGATGTGAAAGACATCAGAAGTCCTTGGCTGGGCATTTCCTCACCTCTTTCTCACAGGCCACCTCTATCTATACAGAACACCTGCATAATTTGTGAGGAAGGGTGCTAGGCTCTGATTAAGTGTACACATCTGTATAGTTGATGGGGAGCAGAAGAAATCAATCATACAGGTGCCTTGGAGGTGGGAGGGCTGGGCTTTGTCTTGTGCTTTTTTGGATAGGAGGAAAAAGATGATAAGGAAGCTATGACAATATGCCCTTCATGGGCAGGTGGTCTGAGATAGCAAGAACAGCCCAACTGTGACCCTGAGAGTGAATTTGGAGCATATTTCCAAGGAAGTCTCTAACACTGAGTGTTCCTAAAAATTGTCTCTCCCACAAAATGGCTTCTGCCACAAAATGGTTTAGAAATGCAGTGTCATTTAAACTAAATAGATGCATGCCCTTATCACAAACCATTTACAGGAAGCAATGCCTCTTGCACTTTGAACTTAGAGGTTGCCTTGTAAGCAAAAAAAAAAAAAAAAGAAAAGCCCTCATAAGCTGGAGATATGCTGACAGTGGCATATAGTGTTGTTAAGCCCCCATTTGAATTTGGAAGCCTTCATTCTGAATGTTGGGTGCTTTCATCTGAATCATTCTGTGTGAAAAGCTCAGAACTTTTTCAGAAATCCTGGTTCTTGGGACGCCATGCTGATAAAACACGTTTTATAAGGATACCGTTCTGAGTGAGGCCTTACTTGGGAGTTGTGGGTACAGGCTCTTCTTGGGCCAGCTCTGTGAAATGACGAATTGCTGCTATTTTGTTGTGTGCAACCACCATCTCTGCCAGGGTCTCAAAGCTTAAGAACAAGCAGGGCAAACTCCTGTGGCTGTCAGTCAACATCATGGCAACATGTCCAGGTAAAGACACAGATTAAATCCTGAGCTTCCACTTTCTTTTTAGTTGCTTCTTTCTGCTCTCCACACTCTTGGGACTTGACCAGTTCACCACAGTTGAGCACTGGAGCCCAAGAGGATTACTTGCCTCCATGCCTGCCTGACCTGCAGCAGCTCCTGCTGGAGACTGCCTCATATCAGATCCCAGCCTAGTTCAGATCCACATGGGCAAGTCTTTTGTCATGTCTTTTACACAGGCTGGGCCTGATGGTATTCATTCGTGTGTGTGCACAGTAACTATTTACAACCAAAGATGGTGGGTGAGTGTGCCCAGCATTGCACACAGATAAGGGTTCCCATCCTCTGCTCCAGTGATGGAGCAGTCAGTGCCTTGGAGAAGCTATATAGCATCATCACCTTAAAACACTGGCAGATGCCTCGTCTTGTGGGATTTCTATTTTGAGCAATAATTCAAGTAGAAGGTACATCATGCTCCAATAAATGAAGCCAGCTCCTAATTCCAACAGAAACTGAGGGCTTCAGGCTTTGGGAAAAGCTGGACTATGTTATTTCCTGCAGCTTATGACTGTAGAGGAGGCTGCTGTAGTGAATCAACATCACCCAAATATTTCCATAGAAGAAATCCTCGGCAAACTTCTGACTTGGAGCTCAGGGATCTTTGTATTAGTCTAATTATTTTATTCTTATGATAGCATCTTTAATTCCAAAGCATATTGACAAATGCTGGTAGCAATCATCACAAAGACAACAGGAAATATTGAGATTATCTCAGTTCTGGAGAACTTCCAGTGTAAGTCATGTCCCCTTGGTACTGATGTTAGTGGCAGGCATCTTTAGCTTGGTGTTTACGTTTTCTCTGAAGCCATAAATTCATTTGCACTGTTCATTTATGAACAATATGGTCAAATCTATGTACCCTGTGAAACAGCATGGTTTATCTCTCACAGAACAGTCTTTTCCCCAATATGCTGACTTATCTTAATGCATTTATAAAACACTCAAGAGACCAGGAAGCATGGAATAATCACAATCCCAAATCAATATCAGCTGCCCAGAATACACCAATGGGACTGCAAAAAAAAAAAAAAAGGGGGGGCACAAGCAACCCATTGTCCTGCAGAATAAAAGGAATCAATTCAAAATTAAAAGGAAAAGCAGGAAGAAAAAATAAATGCCTGTATATAGTTTTGCTCCCATTAGATCTCTTACCAGTCTTCTATTTATCAGTGTGAATAGTCCCTGCAGCCCTGTGTCTCTGAAGTGCAGTTTTCCTCTATACACTTAGAAATGCAGCAGACCATTGACCTTGTTTTGGTGGGTTTACCTGAGGCATTGTTGAAGGATGGTTCTTTGTTTTTCTCCCTCTTTGAAGACTGACTGTTCATAATCACACCCTGGATATAAGAGGCATGAAACCTAAATTCTTTACTCCCACCCTTCAGACTCTGTTCCCATAGACGTCTGACTGATTTAAGTAAGCACTGAAGAAAGCAAAGCTGTCAGCACTTGGAGGACTATAATAAATTCTGTTTGTGTTGTTTCTTAGTGGGTTTTGGCTTTTGTGTTTGTTGGGTTTTTTTAGTTAAAGAAAATGTTAGCGTTTAGTGCTTTCCATGAGCAGCATCTTTTTTCTGGCAATTTTTAACCCAAAGGGTACATCACCAAAGACCCAGAGGTTAATTTGTTCCTGATAGTCAAATCTGTGTAATGTGACCACTTGTAATGCTGATGGCCCATCCTGATAAGTTTATTTCAAAGACCTTATGAGTACTTACTGTCTTCTCCTAATTATCTGAGAACTTTACATCCCCGAGATTCGGTACTTTTAATTACTGTTCCTAGAAATCGAGGGCAGGCCTTTTGCCTCCCGTATTAGCAAGTACCTTGTGCTGAAATGGAAAGCAGCAGAGATTACACACTAAAATAATGTTAGAATTATACTTTCTTGGAGGGAGCACAAACTCCGAGGCAGGGATGTAAACAAGCATGCCTGACTGGTGTCTAGAGGCTTGCAAGTGCAAATAAACCACAAAGATCAGGAAGAAAACAGAACACAGGCTGTAAGTGTGTCCTGTAATCAGCTCAGCTTTCTCCATGGGCAAATGGCTGGTTGCTGACAAGTGTGGTGACAAGTGTGGGGAGAATGGTAGGGAAATTATTTTTCTTGGTGAGAACTGTTACTGGATCTGCCTGGCCACTGCTTTTAAGGTGAAGCTTGACAGTGGCTGAACATTCACAGGAAGTAAATTTCAAGCTTGATATTTAGCTGAATGGGGAAACTATACATACCTACTCCAAATCCACTTTGACCTAAAGGAGTTAATGAAGGTGTAGGTCATTAAGCCTGGTATCAGGTGCTGGAAGTTAACACACTCCCCTGTCAGTTGGGGTCCCTCAAACCATGGTCTGCAAGCTTCTTCCTCCAAATGTTTTGCTGACCATCGGCAGTGCCAGAGTTGCACAATTTCAGGGCAGCAGCTTTTGTAAATACCATATATGCTGGCATATGGGAAGGGTTAAATTCACCAGGGGTCCATGTTGATGATGAGCACTATCCTCTGCAACAAACTGTACACATGAATAGTTTCATATATACTGTCTACTTGTCAGCTCCTCTGACAAGCAGACTAAGAAACTCCCCTGGCCACCACTGTACAGCTTCCTTAAACAGGTTTCTAGCCTGGTATTTTCAG
>NW_009969339.1:1315493-1326869 GCF_000747805.2 Chaetura pelagica | reverse complement strand
TGCTCACACCACCCAAAGTCTGTACCTCTCTTCATTTGTGTGACAGCATTGCTGTCAGGTGATTAGACACTGTACTTTGCTAGAGTGGAAACAACTCCCCATCAAGGAGTTATAGACTGAAGGAAGGAAGTCAAGCCTTTAAAAGTTCAAGTCATGTTGCTCTGTCTTAACTTTGGCAATGCCTGAAAGGCCAGCAGCTGGATGCTAAGTGCTGGGTTTCACTAGCAGGAGGCTCTATCCACAGCACATTGTCCCTATCCAATTAGGATTGGTCTTGCTGGCTATGTCAGTCCATCTTAACAAAGGGCCAAAAAAACCACTTCAATAAAGATTAACCACATTGCTGTACTCCCACCTAAATATTGCAGCTCAAGCTCTTTTGAAAGCTATGAGCTACCTCTTTCATTAAGAGAGGGACTGCCATGGGCACATCTCTGTACACAGACAAGCACGTTTGTCCTGATGCCATCAAAAATCTGCAATAACTCTTTGATAGAGTTGCAATTGGCTTGACTGCCATGACCAGAATGTCACCACAGGAGAACAACATTCAGAAAAGCCACATGAAGGAACCAGGTGGGAGACCCATATATCTGTAATTGGCTGAATTAAAAAGATGAGAACGAGGAACTTATTTTAAAGAAGCTAAAAGGGAGAAACAGAACTAACCAGATATAATTAAGTTCTTTTTCAATGTTCCTGCGTTTCTTTCTGAGAAACAAATGATACAGTCAACTTTGTTGCACAGAGAAAAATACATTTCTGAGGATATGTAGCTAAAGCCACTTCCTTGCTTCTGCAACTTCTTTCTCTCTTCTTGTCAAAGAAGCAGCAAAATGTTTGGTTATCGTATTCCATGAGAGGGTGTTTGTCCAGAAATGACAAAGAGGATTGCAGCAAGATAAACTGATCCCACCATTTTTCATCTACCTAGATTATGGACTCCAAGGCAAATATGTTCCTGCCAGCAGTGACTTCCAGTGCGTTGGGGCTTTTAGTTCTTTATCCCTTCAGAGTATGCACCCTTCTAATGAGACCAAGTACACTTGATGCAATCTTAGCCTGCTGATGGACTACATGCAAATGGGAGATGCAACTGCAGAGATTTCCCTGAAGTAGCATTTATCTAGCTGGTTCAGATATGGGGCAGCTGAGAAACAGCACTGCAAGGTGTAGCACAGGCTATATGCCTGGTACAGACTATAATCCAGAATAAATTTTCCCACATATGGCATTGTTGCAGCTGCATTTATTTTACTTCACAAATTCAGGTACAGGCAATAGTCTTCAGTATTTATTTGCTTCTATCTCTAATATCTTGTAACTTAGTTATACTAGAGAGTGGAAATAAGTAATTATGTGGTAAGCTAAAATTGTCTATATAAGCAATTATGAATCAGACTCCTTGAGCTTCACAAAGTATCAAAGCCTTAATTTCTCTTACTTTTTGGGAAAAGAATAATGAGGAGACTTCAGCCCATATGAATATTTTGAGGTCAGAGATCACAAGTTGGGAAGCACCTCTGGAGACCATCTTGTCCAACCCCAACTCTAAACAGGGGCAGATTAAATCAGATTGCTTAAGCCTTTGTCCAGTCAAGTTTGGAGTATCTCCAAGGACTGAGACTTCTCGGCCTGTCTAGGCCCACATTAGACTACCTTCATGGTGAAAACATTTTTTCCTAAATCAGAATTTTCCTTGCTGCAACTTGTACCCATTGACATCATCCTTTCACTGTGCATCTTCCAGAAGAATCCGTATTTCTACCAAGTGCAAATATTTCAACTAGTAATAAAGCCTGATTTGTAGAGGACAAACGGAGCCTGTTACTGAATTTAAAGGAGCTGTACTGCCTTATCTGCATGGAGAATCTGGCCCTTCCAATATCAACAGTAAGGCAATGTAGGGACAGCTGTATCTCTAAGCATCTGCAAATGCTGACTTATTCAGTTGCTTGGTTCTTTCAGGCTTGGTTTCAACAGTCAGCTAACCTGTAAATGACTTTCACAGAGCACAAAATCACACTTGACTATCCCCAGCTTTTACATAGAAAAGAGCTCAGGAAACTCAGACAGAGTCTTATTTCCCCAGGGACTTTCGAGCCACGTTTGTAAAGCCAATGTTACACTTCCAACATTTTCTAGCCTTATATCTTCCACCCACATTCTTTATTAGACTGTAATTCTGAATGCAGTTGTTTGCTGTGGGATCTCTAAGCTAAGGTCCCAAGGCAAAGGGAAGTATCAAAGCTACAGTCAGAGAAAGTTTCATCTTGCAAGAGAAAATGTTCATATAGAGCCCCAGATTTTTTTATTATTATTTTTAGTGAAAAAAAATAAAATAGAATGACTGATTACTTATAGAAAAAAATGCATTCATCTAGATTTCCTACTGGCAAAAGCCTTGATTAATTCACAGGAGTCTATTTTGTTAGCAATTTAATTTAATTTCCAGTTGAAATCAAAGCCTGTCTTTCTGTCTGTACTGGCCTTTAGCTGACCCCATGTATTCTATTTTGTTTATCTGCTGAGTTTCAGCTTTGAAAAATCTGGTTTCAGTAGGATTTACACTTCTGAGCACTGTGTAGACTCTTCCCTGACATAAGAGTCTCTTCTGTAAAACAGTTCACCTTTCAAGAAGAAAAAGTGTGGAGGATGTAAGAGTGAACCAATAGGGAGTTTATTTTGCCCTTCACCAAGTTATCATCTGGGCAATTTTCGTAATAAAGAAGCTGGTATGAGACAACAGAAACTCATGAGTATATTCTCTCTGAAGCCGTGCTCTCTAGTCCTGGACACTTCTTAGCTGACAGTGGGACAGAATGCTGTAACAGATGAGCTGGCAGATCTACTGCCTGTCCCAATTCTAGCAAAGTTTAAAATACTGTGCGGTTGAAGACAACAGATATGAACCTCAGGTGCCATAAGATGTCCCAGCTCAATAAAAAAGTTTCTTCCCAAATTTATGCCAGATGTGCACAGCCTTTGCCTTCTTATTCTTGCATATTCTTTTTAGGGTAGACTTTGTAGCTCCTTCTAGACTCATGATCTTCACTACTGAAGTTGTTCCATACGTTGGCTCTGTAGAGATGATATTCATTTAAGTGCTTGTACCAGCTCGTTTCTTCAGTCTATCAGTGGTTGATTAATCCAATGCACTCTATACCAAATGTCCTGGGAGCACTCACAACTTCTTTGGATAGGTATCCACATTATTATCTCAGGCTCTGGAGGATACAAACAAGCTTCCTAGGGGGACAGCCTGCAGCTAATATGGTGTAATAATGTAAATAATTCCTTTTTATCTCAGGTAGTAGTCTCTGGTTTGGGCACTAAAAGACTTGCCTTAGCTTTGATTCCCTATTATGAAGAGGAGATGGGAGCTGTCATCATATGTGCTTACAGGCAAGAACTAATGATTGTTTTTTGTATGGTGCCTGCTGTGATGAGGTCTGATGCAGCTGGTCTTTGGCATTCACTTAAATCCCATCATGCTCCAGTTCAGTCATCCCAGTTCTGTAGAGTCTGGTTAATGTAATGTTGGTTGATGAAAAGCTCAACATGAGCTGTCAATGTGCACTTAGAGCACAGAAAGCCAACCATGTGCTGGGCTGCATCAAAAGAAGCATTGCCAGCGGGTCAAGGGAGGTGATTCTCATCCTCTATTATGCTCTTGTGAGAATCCAACTAGAGTACTGTCTTCAGTTCTGGAGCTCCCAACACAGAAAGGACATGGAGCTGTTGGAGCGAGTCCAGAGGAGGGCCACAGAGATGATCGGTGCTGGAGCACCTCTGCTATGAGGACAGGATGAGAGAGTTGGAGTTGTTCAGCCTGGAGAGAGAAGGTTCTGGGGAGATCTTAGAACAGCCTTCCAGTACCTGAAGGGACAACAAGAAAGTTGGGGGAGGGACTTTTTACAAGGGCTTGTAGTGGTAGGAAGTGGGGAAGCAGTTTTAAGCTGGAAGAAGGTGGATTTAGGTTAGACATTAGGAAGAAAATCTTCGATGTGAGGGTGGTGAGACAGTGGCACATGTTGCCCAGGGAAACTGTGGATGCCCCCTCCCTGGAAGAGTTCAAGGCCAGGTTGGACTGGGCTTTAAGCAATGTAGTCTAGTAAAAGGAGTCACTGCCCATGAAAGGGGCAGTTGGAACTACATGTTTTCTGAAGCCCTTTCCAACTCAAATCGTTCTATGGTTCTATGATTCAATATATGTGACAGAAGGGCTTATACTGGACTAAATCATTATTTGCTGTGTTCTGATGGAACACTAAAATACACTGTGTTTTTAGTATTATTTGATGTGATATCTCAGGGTTTAAAATTTAGCTGGTTTCTTTGCATAGTCATTAAATAATACTTCATTAATCTAATACTTTAAAAAAAAAAAAAAAGTACAGTGGGATTTTTTTGCTAATTCAGAGACTTTCCAGGAGATAGACAAGTTTGTTCTCTTTCTCCTGAATGAGAGATTGCTAGAAGTTACGTAGATTGCCAGGGCATACAAAATCTGGCAGAAGAAGAACCCTGCTGGCATCCTAGATGTTTATATACAGTTGGGACCACAGGAACAAGCACGCAGTCACAGTTTGAGCTTGGATCTCTTGCTCTATTCTGGAAATGCTGGAGGTAGATTGCAGCTTCTTCCAGGTTTGTGGAGCCAGTCTTCCACCCTGGATAGAATCAGAAACTCAGCTCAGTGGTCAGGAAGATGTACAGGACATCTCAGGGACACTTCAAATCTCTGAGCCCATGACAAGGTCAGGACAAACTTCTTTTGTAGTCAGAATCTGCTATATGAATTGCCCTTTACCAGATAAATATATATACTATACATTGTAAAGATACAGATACATTATGTGCTTGGCAAAATATCAGCTTCGTACTCAATCTTACATGCCTACAGTATCTCCCAGGAGAATACAGAGGCCAGGCCCCACACAGAGGCATGAGATGAAAATCTTCCAGACAAGAGACACCACTATGAACTGTTAGCTCTATCATATCTACAGGGGACATAGTGTCCTGAGATTCATATTCTCAGCCCCAATATTTCCCTTTTAATCCGTCCAGCAATAAATCCCTTTCCAGCCATCTTTTCAGAAGGTTGGAGTAGATGCTTCTTGGTAATTAGGGCTTCTTAGGATAGAGTGCCCATTGCTATGTTCCACATAAGCACAAAAAAAATATTTCTCATTTCAGATTACTGCCCTAGAAGTGCCAGCAAGATTCAATGTAAATAATATTTTTCCTTTTGGGGCTGAAGCCAGCACTGCAGTCTAATGAGCAGTACTTTCGTTAGCTGGTGAAATGTCTAGTGATTAACTGTGTTGGACATCAGCTTTATTAGGCTGTTTCTGAGATATGGGAATATTGACAGTATTTATGATAAATGATGCTCCTCAGTTATTCTTGCATGACTAGCTTCCTTTCAAAGTACCCAAAAGGTTTAGAAAAGATGAAATATTCACAATGGAATATACCCACTTACTGGTCCCCAGGTATTGTGTCTTAGGCACCTTCACACCATGTCAATGGACAGAATTTTTTATTCCTTGTTTTCTGTGTCAACAGAGTCACAATGAATTTTCAATTACAAAATGAAAAATGTCATTTTTTTGTTAGCTTAGAGCCCAGTTTATATTGGTCAGGACATTTAGTTACCTTTTTTCACTGCTTTAGCTCTCAAAAGGAAAAGTTTATGCTAATGATTGAACAAAAGGGGGGGGAAATAGTACAAAGTCTCTTTGAGGGACTAAGGTAACCTTCTTTGGTTAACTGTTCTCATTAGGAAGTCTGTGCACCTAGTTACATAGTATGAATGGGTACTTGTCATCAGACCATGGAAGACCAAAAGCAGTTATCCAAAAAGGTCATTTTCTTGAACAACATCATGTCATTGTCAATTACTTCAGGTCATTGAGTAGCAAGCTCATCATAGTCATTAGTGATACTAGAATTTTTATGCTCCTGTCAGGCTGCAGTTTTCCAAGTTGATTAGAAAAACCCCTGTGACTCACAATGCTTGGGGCATGGCTTTTTGCACCAGTCATTCAATGTCAGCTGGAAGATATTCCATTTGTGCATCAGAGAGGATCCCAGACTCTTTCAGTCTATTTACTTTAAGGGTTTCTTCATAAATAGTTAAGAAGAGATTATAAATTAGCATCAGATGTGTGCATGTGACAGACAAGAGCAGAAAGGGACCAAATGTTGGTCCAACACTAAAGGACTTTGATGACAAACGCATTGCAGGGCTAGTGTGGTTAAAATATGTAGGGTTTTGTAGATATTGACATGTAGTGGATTCATGGAATTAGCACTGCTGCTGGGCAGTTTTGCCTCACTCCTTGAATGATAAAGGAGTTTGTTCACATTCACTGCTGGATCAGGAGACAATCACCTGTGGTAAGTACATCTCTAGAAGGTATGGGAGGTGCCATTCCAGCTGTGTAGCAATTTACACAAATTGCTGGATCTCTGAATCTTGTTGTATCCCTGTGGCCTTTTCCTACAAGATGTGAAACATCTTTCCTTGTTTGTACAGTTGAGAGGAAAGGGAAACGGAGAATCCGGACCACATTCACAGCTGAGCAGCTCCAGGAACTGGAGAAGATTTTCCAAGTGACTCACTACCCAGATGTCCATATTCGCAATCAACTGGCAGCAAAGATAAACCTTCCAGAAGCCAGAGTTCAGGTACATTTTGTCTCCAAAAGGCTATGCTCACTGCTCACTTTATTCAGAGTACATTCTGAATAGTTTATGCCTGGATGACAACACTAATGAAATACGTGACCTCCCTGTTACCTCACAGAGGAGGCCAGTATCACTGTTCTCCTTTTACAAACAGGAAAAAAGAATTTGTCACCCACCTGGGATTAAGCAAATAGGATTAATCCAAGGGTTAACAGGAGCTCTAAGCACACTAAATGCACAGCTAATAGGAGTTACAGATGGTTATGAGCAGCCTGTTGGACTCTGCAGTGACAGAGAGGCCATTTATGAAAATATTTATTAATCATTTCTCAACCTTTAATATACTAATGTACATCCAGTACAAACTGTCACCCACATCCATCTTCTATAGGGTCTCAAAAAAAAAAAAAACAGTGAAAAGAACTGCCCATACAAAAATGCTTTCTTACCGTTCTTTGTTTTGATATCACAGGCTATAAATGCTCTGGCTGTAATTTCAGTGCAGAGAAATGAATCCAGTTTCCCCCATCTGTAATGTAGCCTTGCTGACCGTGCTCAAAATTGACCCCAAATGTTTGCTGCATATGAAATCTGCTACATTAAAACACACATACTGCAGTGTATTGGAATTTGATGTTGTTTACCAGGCACTGTTGTGATGAATTTTGTCAAGGCAGTTTCTGCACTTGCTATCATGCTGGAGTCATCAGTGTATTTCTACCGACATATCCCTCTCTAACAATCAAAGTTCAACACAGAGCAGTTTATTGCCTACGACATGCCTGGGACTATTGACAAACCATGATGGGATTGCTTCCTAGTTAGGTGACAGGGATAACTGGAACAGTATAGCTGTAATATGCCCATTAGCAATATCAGTGCACCCACAATGCATTTCCAACGGAATAAAGCACAAGCTGGGCTACTAGTCAGTGTTCCCAACAGAACAGCAATTCACATGAAAGAACAGGACAATCTTCTGTTTAAAAAATATTTATGACCTGTAGAGAGGGGGGCAGGGGGGAATAAAATAGAGTTTTCATGGGGAACATCAACCTGAGATGTACACAAAGGAAGTAAAAAGCCCCTTGTTTATGAATTGCAGATGGCAATTTCCCCATTCGGATAGTGTTACACATGACACAGGAAATTCTGTGTTTGTCATGTCTTGGATGATAAAGGGAAACTGGCCACAGAACCAAAAATTAGCAGTAACTTAGGTACATTAAAAATTGTTATAATTTTGGTTGATTGCATTTGTTACATGTAAATAAAATAAAGTGTAGAGAATTCATATATGCACTTGGTACATTGAAATAGTAGTTTTGACAAAGCTGTAAGCAGTATAAGTCAAATCACCTCAGAGAGATAATTTAACTATGAAAAAAAGTGAGCAACCATTGGATAATCAAGGGAAACATTCCATAACTGAAAAATCTTGCATCCTCTAATCAAGAAATAAAGGTACGAATGCTGTGAAACAGTTTAAGTGGATAGATGGAATTATATCCCTGCCCATGTGCATGCCTACATGCAGCACAAAATTAAGAATACTGGATAAGTAAACATTAGAAACAAGAAATTATAAAAAACTAATAAGCAAAGCAGAAGGAAAGGATACAGGCCAAAGCTTTGGTCAGAAATAATAAAGATCATGAGAAACTCAAGAAAAGCCCATGAAGAACAAACAAAAGAAAAAAAGTGAACAATTGTATTGATCTGTTACTTCATAGAAACAATGAGACTCTCAAGGATAATGCAGAAATGGCAAAGATACTTAGTCATAATTTCTGCTTTACCCTTGGAATTACGTCAGTTAAGGTGGTAGTACCACATGATGATGATGATTAAACACTTTCCATAAGGATGATGTTGTACAGCAGCTTCTACAGACAGATATTTTAAAGTCCAGATATCTAGGTGACTTATCTGCAGTAGTTCTTAAAAAGTTGCTTGAGAAGCACTTTGGGTCATTAGTGTTGATATTTAATCAGTCCTGGAACAGAAGAGACATTCCAGGGGCCTTGAAGAAATCTGATGTTGTGTCAGTACTTAAAGGGTAAACAGAACAACCAGATAGATAATGATTGGCCTGTCAGCCAAACATTGATTTTTGGCAAACCAGTGATAAAGTTGGTATGAGTCTCTGTTGGGTAATATATTTGATGCTTATCAACACTGGTTTGTGGAAGACAGATGTTGACAAACACATCTTGTTTATTACGAGATTTTTTGTGACAGTTTTAAACTGAAAGAGGGTAGATTTAGATAGAAGAAAGACATTTTTTACAATGAGGGTGGCAAGACACTGGAACAGGTTGCTCAGAGAAGTTGTGGATATCCCATCATTGGAAGTGTTTAAAACCAAGTTGGACAGGGTTTTGAGCAACCTGATAAGAGCGAAAGATGTCCCTGCCCACAGCAGGGGGCTTGGACTAGATCATCTTCAAAAGTTCCCTTCCAATTGAAACCAGTCTATGGTTCTATTGTACTGTGACTCTGAGTATTCGGTTGATAAAGGTAATACCATTAATGGCATGTCACTGGAAGGGCCTTGCCTTGGTCCTAATTGGATTTAAAAAAAGAGAGTATATCAAATGGCATGTTCTAGTAGACAAAAGACTCAGTCTGCAACAAGTGCCTGATCGCAAATGAGGACATTTCAAAGGTGGTCTTGCATAGGAACCATTTACTGACACAAAGGTGAATTTGAACTACATAATCAGTGAAATCCTTAATGATGATGCTATGAAATGGTAAGAAGAATAAGGGACTGGAAAAATAATGAAAAGGCTGATTCTTTAGTACAGCAAGCTCCAGATCACCAGTCATGTCTCTGCAAAAGAAAAGCAAACGGACAGTCTTACAGAGCAACAAATCGAGCCCATGCTTGCAACACGGGGAACACCACCCTCCCTCTGCACTCTATTTTATTCATTGTTTCCTTGGATAGCCTGCTGACCACTGAGAGGGCAAATTATACTTCTGTGAAATCTCCAGCAGGATTAAGGAGGGACTTGTCCCTGGCTTTAGCACTGATGTGACTTCCATGAACGCATGCAGGAATACTGTGCTCTTTCTCAATGCTGTAGCTCAGGAACACAGGCAAAATGAAGGTTAGTAGCCTGCAGAGAATAAAGTGTATCAGTAGCTTGGTATCTGTGGTAGACAGAGCATGGAGAAATTAAAACCTGCTAACAGAAATTCAGAGTGGGGATTGAGAAAGCATTCAGAGGATAAGGGTTTTGGAGAGAAAAAAAAGAGCAGTTTGATCTGTGAATGTGCTTTTATTAAAAAAAAAAAAAAAAAAAAAAAGGAAAAAAAATCTCAGAAGTGAGAATTCATTCCATGTGCAGACTTTGGAAGGAGCTCTTCAGGGGTTTAATTTTGGCTTCAGTCCCCCCTCTACCCTCAATAATTTTGTTAAAGAGTAGTAATTTTTATGGTGCTGTTCCACCATACAGCTCCTCCATAGTAGAAAAGGAATGGAGCAGTTGATACAGATTAAGTAGCTCTCAAGCATATGCAAATCCAGATAAACAAAACCGTCCCTTCAGTAACCTCAGCTACTGCTAACTACCAGGAATTATAGCAGAGGGTGTCTGACACTCCCGTGACTTCCACAGAAAGAGACTGAGAAATCATGAAGCTGTTCATTATTGGTTTAAAATACATACATATTTACATCCAGTAGCATCTCGTTTTGATCACCTTGAGTTCATGTGAACCACTTGCTTGCATTCAAACAGAAAGTTCCTAAGCCAGCTGCAAACTAAAATGGAAGAGCAATGCAGAAAGATGCAGTACTGGGGCTGCACAATTAATACTTGTGTGGCTCAGCCAGAAGCCAGACTGGTAAAATCAGCTGATAAATGAAAGAAGCTCCTCTGAGAAAATTAGTTGTCTGTTTTCCAGTGCTAAAGAGATGGCAGATAACATATTCAGGCTGCTGAGTGATTTAGAAGGTTTCACCCCTTTGGGTCTTTTGCTTAGGTCCCTTATACGAACTTCAAAATGTTACCAGCTAAATATAGAAAGAACCTTGTCACTACATCACCACTGATTACACATTCTTATTGCAGCCCAGCAAAACATCTAGGTGGGTCTTTTCCCAGTCTATTCACTTGGGAACAGAGTGAAAATGCCTTGTCATGCAACAAATCACACCTCCTAGGGAAAACTGAATGCTGTGTGCCTTGACTGCCACAGAGCTTTGACTGCAAAAGGATCTGCTTTCCCAGGAAAGCCCTGGGAGACCAGCTGCACCCTGTGACACTGTCTTTCCTTGAACAGGGAGATCCTAGGTCTTCTGTGAGCTGTGGGAGAAAAGAGACTGTTGTGATAGTCCAGAGAACCCACATGCTGTGCCAAGTGTAAAAGGTGCTTCTTCAAACCCAAAGGTCATCTTTAGATTCAGCCCCTGGTTCTGCTGAGCTGAAGGCAAATGTTTCCTGATGCTCACTTAGAGAGCAGGGAAAGTAGATGGACGTGAGTAGTCACCTGTTCATTTCTGTGCCTTTATTTCTTGCCTGCATTCAGATCTGGTTCCAGAACCAGCGAGCAAAGTGGAGAAAACATGAAAAATTTGGCAACTTTGGTGGCCTTCAGCAGCTGGCAGAAGTTGATTTCATTACTGCTCCCAAGTCAGATATCCCAGTGAGTATTGGTAGCTGCTTT
>NW_009969339.1:1304851-1315230 GCF_000747805.2 Chaetura pelagica | reverse complement strand
TGCTCCCAAGTCAGATATCACAGTGAGTATTGGAAGCTGCTTAAAGCCACTGAGGGAGAGCTAGCTATCCTTCACCAGGTCACCCCTTCACATGGGGCTATCCCAGAGGAGTAAGACTAGAAAGGACAAAAATGGCAGTATGATGAAGAGAAATCCCAGAAAATACAGTCAAATAACACATTTCTTCATTAAATTAAACCTGTTTTGAAAATAAGCCATAAGGTGTCTCTTGCAGGATGGTTCTTCCTCATTTTACTTCTAAATAACTTCCTTTTAAAACATACTTGGATTCAAAATATCTATACTATTAGAAGTTTCCTGAATGGGAAGAAATATGACATTTGCAGCCACCAACCAAAGTTTCTTTATAGAATGCATCTCTTTGGAAAGTCCAGCTTTGTTATGCTGACCAGTGCTTTTTGCCCTTGACCCAGGTCCTTGACGAGTCCAAGACATTTCATATTTTCTAGGCTGGCACACAGATTCTTTTGCTGTCAGGAGTTTTTCCATGGCTAGAACAAAAGATATTTGGTCTTGCTCCCTGGGTGACAGCACACCACTGGGTTTTAGGGAGACTATTCTAAACTTTTCTTCTTATTTACTGAGCTCTAGGGAAACAAATGAGGTTGATCGTAAATTGTATCTAACTGAAAGTCTGTATTGATTGACCTGAAACTGCATTTTTATTCTTGAAAGGCTCCTAGCTTGATGCCAAGAAAGCTTGCTGCTACCATCCCTGCCGTGGGATACTACTCACCACTGCAAGGGCAGTTGACAACTGCCTGGCTGCCCAGCGTGCTCTCCTTCGTCCCCCACCACTTGGAGCTGCTGCCCTTCCCAAAACCATACCTGCTCTTCAATGTCATCCCTCCTCACAGCACAGCGCTACCTCACAAGCTGGAAGGGAGCAGTATCTGTGCCAGCTCCACATAGAGGAGGATACAGGGGAGTGGGGGACTTTGGGGGGGCTTTGCTCACCCATGATGATTTTGGGGGTGTGCAGTTCTGCTCTTTGAACAAGCCTGCCAGGACGAGGGGTGACCTGTGGCGCAAGGTCAGCTCGCTGCAGGAGTGCTGCCATGAATCACCACAGCCTAGTGAACGTGGGCGAGAGCCACCAGGGACCAGGAAGAAGCTCCCCATCTGCCTGAGGAGCAGCATGCTCTGTAGAAACCCAGCTGCTCCACTGTGAGCCTCTCCGTGAGAGAAGAATGCACCGAGTGGCCCTGCAAAAGGACTGGGGCTTTACTCGGCCCAGAGACAACGCTGAATGACCCTGTTGGGCTGGTGTCTTGGACTAGGCAAGATGCCTGCAATGACCTGTGTGTAGTCCTAAGGTCCAGCCAAAAGGGCTTTCCTCCATAGGTTTAGGTTGGTTTCGTCATACATTCTGGTCCTCGTGCACTGGGGGGTGCAAAAAATGAGTTTAGGTCAAAAAAAAAACTTTCAAGATGCTTTTTTTTTCCAAATAGTGAATGGGGGAGGGAGTTTGGTTTGATTTGCTGTCTGTGTTTCTTACTTGAATAAAGGGGAACAAACACAATTTGAGCTGAAATATGACAGTCTGAGAGGGGTAGCAGTGCTGAGCTCTGGATTTGGTACTGTGAGTCTCTGGGGGCAAAAGAATTCTTCATCTGGTCAATTAAAATGCTTATGAGGAAGCCCCCTTTTTCTGACCTGAATTAAGAAAGCTCAAAAACTCCATCAGAAACAATAACAAGAAGAGACAGCCTGAGTTTAATCTGCTACACATAATAGGATGGTATGACCCCACAGTTTTGTTTAATTGTACACCAATAATGAGATTGGCCTGCCCACTTAAAAAATGTCTGCTTGCCTTATTATTTACATAATGTTCATCTCCTGCCAACATATGGTGCTTTTTTGTCCCTGCTTATTCAGGGTCCAATCCTGCTTCCACTAACGTCTCCACTGACTTTCCCGGGAAGCACTGCTGGGAAGCACTGTTTAAAGGGTTGCACCATCTTCTGTCTTGAAGCCAGAGCACATATTGCACACTGCACACATTGACAGGGGAAGCTACTGAACAAAACCATTAAAATGTGGTCTCCCTTCCCAAGGTACAATGGTGGCCATTTGTGATAGAGTCCAAAAGTAAAAGGGCTTGCTGGAGGGGCTGTCCTGTGCACATAGGAGTGCAGATAGGTTAATGACTCTGAATAGGTTGCTTAGTTAAGAAATCCCTCTGGCCAGGGAGCAGCTGTCAGGTCTTCAGCCCTCTTCTAGCTCTGTTAGTTGCGTGGTGGATCACGGTGAGTCAACAGCTTTCATGTTGTCTGGCTGACACCTGCTTTCCATGTACTTCAGGTTTGGGTGACCTGTAAGAGAGGGAGTAGCTGATTGTTGTGGGGGAAAAGTTAAATCCTACCCTATTTGGGTTTCATTTCTCCAGGACACAACTATTCAGCAGAAGTCTGATATACTGTGTCCTTTCTCTTACAGGTCTTACACAAGACCTTTTTCCAATACATGCTTGGATCTTTATAACCTCTTCATCCCTGTCATCTTATCTGTCATCTAAAGGACAGTCCAGTCAGATGCAAGACTAAACTTAAACTCCAACAAATGCATTTAATCACCTAAGTGGTTTAAATCAACTGGAATTAGCTACAGTGTTCACCTCACACAACTTTAGGTTACTGCATTGCAGCCATACAAATGTGAATTAAGCACCCTGAGCTCACATTAAAGAAGATGTGATCACACTGAAGTTTCTATGTGAGATCAAGTCCACACATTAGTGGAGATTCCAGGGTGCAAATTGTCCCTGTGCACTGATTGGTTTGAGGTGTAGCCAGAACAAATTAGCATGGAATGGGGCAATTTCTGACATTAGCATCTTGTTACTTCCCATTTCCTCCTAGTGTTCCAGATTTCATCCCATCTTATCTAATAGTGGCATCTTTCCCTTCCTCTGCACCTGTCCCTCCCTGCCTATCTTCAAAGCAAAAAGTAAGGAATTCCGTTTGTTTCATGGCTATGTTGGTCCTCAGAATGCTATTCTTGCATTGTTTTATACTTTGTTGTTTCCAGAAAATCCCAAATTGGGCACACCAGTCTTTGATACACATCAAACTCCACAGTCCTTTGGACATACAAGTTTACTTTGGGCATAACTACATCTTAAAGCTGCTGAAGGGTTTTGCTAGAGGAACAAGTCATCCAAGGAAGCTGACCACATGCTAGCATGACCTGAGTATAGGAATAGAGTCACAGTTGCATCCTAACTTCAGAGTAATAGTGTGGTATTACCTGAGCAGGTGGTCAGAAAAATAAAAGGAATCAGATTTCTCACTGCCTGTGTGTGGCTGCAGGTGTGCTGCCTCAGAGTGAACTGGTCCATCTGATCTCCCAGCACATGTGCTACACTCATCCCAGCCAGAAACACCCACAGCAAACTCGACTCACTTCTCAAACACAAATGCAAAGGGCAAAGGGCCTGACAGAGAGCTTGGGCTCAAATCCAGTCACAATAACATTTTGTTCCCGTGTCCTTCTCCAAGGCAGTAGCAATGAGAGGCAACAGCATGGAGCTGTGCCCTCCAAGTTGATGGACATCCTGGAAGGCTGTTGCTACAGTCTGCTGGATCAGGTCATATTAGCCTAATATCATTGCAGAAACAAGTGACAGGAGAGCCCCATCTTGTCCTATCCCTGACAAAAATGAAGGGCCATTATTTATGGTAGATGCTTACAGGTTTTGCCTCACTTGATTTCAAGTGACTCAAATGACAGGGCTTCAGCCCTCTCTGGGGAGACCTCTCTGCAGTCTTACAGCTATCCATGACACACTCCTTATATCTTCCATATGACAGATTCATCCTTTAGTCCTCTATAAAACCCCTTGTAACCTGAGCATTTCCTCCCCTCCACGACTTATGGCCCTAATTTCCATTTTCACTCTGACTTTCCTCAGTGAGCCAGGCCACCAATTTCAGGGAAATTAGTCCTCTTTGGCACAAAGATTCAAGATCCTGCTGCTGATGTTTGCACACCCCAGACACCTCTGAGCCCTCAGACTGCCCTGGCTTGTTCCTTAGCTCACCTAGCTATCTGGTATCCTTAATCTTTCCTTGTAAATCCCTCTGGGACATAGATATTGAGGGCAAAATTCTCAATTGGATTAAAAACAATTAGATGGACGACCAAGGTCCAAGAACCGACGTAAATTAGCACCGATCAAGAGGGTGGAGACTGGGACAAAGTTCAGAGGGGGTGGTAAATACACATCGTGGAGAATAGGATGGAGAGCACAGCAATTTGCTGGGATGGTGACCAGCTTTGCCCATGTACCAGCTATCTGGGAGAAGGGGCCCTGTGCTGCTGAAGAGGAATAGGGCAGGACTGCACAGGAGGACATCTGGGCTTAAATAGGACCACACATAAAAAAATGGATGATGAGGCTACCTGACTTTTAATTAGATGATTTAATATGGAAAACTTGCTGCATATCAGACTGAAATGTACACCACTGGGCAGAGCAAGAAGATACGTGCAATAATTGCTATTCTGATAAAAAACCCACTTTGGGGGTATTTTTTACTCTTACCTGGAATTTCCAGATCAGGTGGCTTCTAATTGTACCACAGTAAGAGATCCTAGGGGCCTCTAGAATGCTTTTCTGTTATTGTTGCTACTGCTGTTCTGTGGGGGTGGGTAGAAAAGAGAGCTGGGGTTTGGAGGGAGGAAGTTGTTTACTTTTAAAGCTTTCTTTTTTTTTCCCCCCTGTGATTACCACATGCTCTGATCACAGTCAGAAAGACTGTGCAGACAGAGTGCTGCCTGCTCTGCAATTCCAAGCAGGTTCACACTAGACTTTGGGTCAAAAAAAGCTGTGATTTAAAGCAGCCAAACATCTGGTTCTTAATGCTTGTTGGCCAAGCTCTCCGTCCTTTTCCCACTCAGTGCTCTGACCTGACTTTGCTAAATGACTGCAAAGTGTCCTTCCTCTCCCACCTCATGTAGCCAGGACTACAAGTCTTGCCCAAATGCCTACTTCCCTATTATCTTGCTCTACTCCTTTTTTGCCCCATGTTCAATGTGTTTTTGAGACACACCATGAGAAAATGCTATCAATTCTAGCTCAAGGACAAAATGAGCCCACATCTGGGCATCTCAGAGAGAACAATCAATAATACTGGGTGTAAATAAGGGCTTAATTCAGAATATAGTGGTCAGTGAAATAACTCAGGTGGCCTTTTCTGCAACCAGGAGAACTTTGCTTTTCCAAGAAGGCTTCTTGTAGCAGTTTCTCCTTGTTTATGTCTTCATGCGAACTTGGTCTGTTCTTGGACCAGTTTTTGCCCCACTTCTGTAACATGCTCTTGCATTTGCTGAAATCCATCATTTAACTTCTGTAACATGCTCTTGCTTTTGCTGAAATCCATCATTTATAGTGTCTACCCAAAGATTCCAGCACAGACTGATTTTATTTTCAAGAGACTAGCAATAAAACCTCACCCTCTGACCTCCTGAAACACAGCAAAATGGAGAGGGCAGGAAGGGAAAATGCTTGAAGCTTCTGAAAGGACCCTGATCAAAAATGAACCTGGTGCCAAAGCCACAAGCTGTGTTTAGATTAAATTATTTCAAAAGGAAACTCAAACATTTGTTTTCTTAATCAGCTCAAAGAAAAAAAATAGTCTGCCTCTCAAAGTAGTAAATGGTTCATTACTCCAACTGCTGTTTTCATAGGCATTTCAAGGAGAGGATGTTCCCTCATGGGGCAGCTTGTATTGGCGCTGTGACCCTTTCTGGGACTGGCATATCTAGCAGCACATGTTGGCCACCTGAACGATCTGCAGCCTGTTAAAGAATTAAAGAGCACCAGCCAGCAGCAGCGTGTCAGGAATTCATAGCAGCTGCCCCCTTTTCTGTTTTTCAAAACTCCCATAGCCACATTTCTTGCTACTGCATTCCTGTCTTTGTCACATGGCTCATATTGAGCTTACAGGACAGAAAATCACTGCATCCTTCATCATCTTCAATTAAATATAGATGCTGCTATTTACAGCCTTACAGACTCTGGGCCTTGTTAGATTTTAATAGTTTTGAACACTCCCAATAGCAGAAAAGAGCCACTTCTTCTGCTCCTCGGGAATAGGAAAAGCAAATTTAACACTTTTCTTTCTCTGCAGGAAGCATGTTCCTGACTCTGGGACAGTACCCTTTGCCTTGTTTGTGTCTGCTGAAGCTAGGAAAGTGTTTAGGGCTCTCAGCAATATCAGCCTTGTCTGTCACTAATTTTCCACTCTCTGAAGCCTTGCTATTCCCCCTCTCCTTTCTTTTGTCTCCCCCACACATTAACAGAACAAATGCTACTGCTACTTTTGCTTTACTTCCTGGGCTAACCTCTTCCTGCTGCTCTGAACTTAGGGCTGTCCCATACAATGCTGCCAGGATTTCCCAGGCAGGAATAAGTTCACGCTCTCTCAGGGGCACAAGGCAGTGCAAAGCACCTCCTCATTGCCATGAAATGGTTGCTGCTACTCAGGAGAAGCTTTCTTCTCCTGGAGGAGGAGTAGAGAGACATCCAGTGTTCAGGGTGTAACATTTGATTCCTGGGATTATCCTTCTTATAGTTAAGGAAAAGCAAGTCCTCACCAAGGGGTCTTGAATCTCAGCCTGCGTTGCAGGTGTTTGGGCAATCTTTTTTTTTATGGCATTTTAGAGCACTCCTCAGTGCAATTCCCCTGCTTTCAGACACTTGGAATTTTACCAGATTTTAACTTTAAAAATTTAATGTTTTTCTGTGCTATCCATTTGCCTCAGGCCAGTGTATTAAATTTAAGCAATTCAGTCCTTGAGCCTGGGGAAAGTGCACTCTTTTGCCCATGGTAACAAAATTCTGGTACCTGTTTGGGAACAGCACTTGGAGCAGGAGCATGAAACCTGGCTTAGACGTGACCTTTTCTGTTAATTGTGCTCTTTGCCGTCATTGTCACCAGCTACTGTTGTCTGGCCAAAGTACCAGTCTGTGAAAAGTATTAGCTTGCACAGGTTTATTCTGTGTCCTTCAGCTTGTAGCCATTACACTCCCTGTGGAGCTGCTGCTCCCTGGCAAAACTTACTCTGATGGCTCAGCACCACGAGTTCAGTTCTTGGCTTGCAGTGAACAGTGCGTGGCCCAGCCCCTCATGGTAGCCACCAGAGCCTTTTCCCTCCATTTCTGAGTGCCCCACCACCTCAATCGCAGGATCAGGATGGTGGAGTAATGTCCTCAAGCCTAATAGCAGGATTAGATTTCCCAGGGAAGATGGAATGGCAGGGTGGGGCTGTGACTGGAGAGGGAAGACAGGAGTAGGACTGGCACAGGCAGAAGAGTGTGGCTGGGCAAGGAGAATCTGCTAGGGAGTCAGGGAGGTGCAACCTGAGGTAATGCCAGTGGCTGGATCATGTTACAGTACTATTTGGCACTGCTTACCTGCAAAAATAAGATCTCCAAAATATGATCATGATGTGCCCAGCTCAGGAGTGCTCCCAGCCTTTTCCAGCCTGTGCTCCTTGCAAGACCACTGCAGAGAGCCTGGTGGGCAGCCAGCAGCTAAGGCCTGGAAGCTCACAATTAATAATAAAGAGAACAAAACAAGTCCTACCTAAGGCTTGTTTTTCAGTAAGTTCTTCTGTCCTGTTGTTCTGATTTGGTTTGGTGGGGTTTTTGGTAGCTGAGAAGCTCCTCCTTGTTCAAACCCAGCCAAGGAGCCATTAGAGGGACAATAGATGCACCTCTGCCATTACCATACAAAGAACCGAGATAACACCTGAGCAGAGAAGCACTTAAGGGGGAGAAGAGCTGTGCAGGAGGAGGAGAGCAGGGCTGGTGGAGCCGAGCAGAGCTGGTGGTTGGTGAGGAAGAAGGTGCCCGAGCAGAAGTTTCCCTGCAACCCAGGGCAAGATGGCAGCTGTGCCCGTGCACTCACGGAGGAATGTCTTCCCTGAAGGCGCCAGGAGGGGTGAACTTGGCCACTGGGCTTGGATTTTGTGGCCAGAGGATTTGCTGCCTGTGGACTCTGATTGTGCAGCTTGAAAGGCCCCAGTGCCAGGAGAGGTGGCTGTTCCCAAAGGATCCCATGACTCTGTGGGAAGCCCAGGCTGGAGCCGCTCCGGACCTCATGGGAAGGACTCAGGAAGGAGAGGTTCGTGGAGGACTCTCTCCCATGGGAGGGACCCCGTGGGGAAGCAGGGAAGGACTGTAAGGAATCCTTCTTCCTGAGGAGGAAGGAGCAGCAGGAACCACCAGCCTGTGAACTGACTCTAAACCCCATCCCCTGTCCCCCTGTGCCGCTGGGGGGAAGGAGGGAGAGAAACCAGGACCTTAATCAGTGAAGAACTCTCCTTGTCCTTTGTCTCAAGCCATGAGCTTTGTCCTCCTCATCCCAGTGTGTGTGTGGGGAGGGGGGAGCTGAGTGAGTGAGTGGCCACGGGGCTGCTCCTTTGTTGACTTATTTGGCCCAAACCACGACACCTGTGCATTCAATGAAGTCTGACCCTGCAGGGAAATAAGCATTGTGCATTCGTTTAATTAAGGACTTGGTCACAATACAAGCACAAAAGGAGGCAGAGCTGAGGATTCACTCCACCCTCTTGAGTTTTCCTACTCTTTTCAGTGTCTGATTTAGCTACTTTGATGGCTTTTTCTTTACTCAGCTTTTGCCTGTGGTGTTGTGCAGAGCATCACTGGAGAAAGGTGAATGGTGAGGTGGGTACAAATTCTTTGTGACATGAAGAGCAGAAAGCTATAAACTCGTATTGACTGATGGAACTTCACCAGACTAGGAGGTATTTTATTATCTAATTATATCATATGTTACTAAAAGGCAGCAATATATCAATAGCTATATCTGATGAGTGTATATGTGTTTTCAAATGTGGGTGTGGAGGTATTTGTGTATTTCTTGAATGAAACTGTTCATAGTCTACTGGGCCAAAAGATAAATTTCACTGATAAAACTTCTTGTTTTATAGGAACTGGGAGCAAAAGCACACAAAAACAGACACACTGGATCAAACCCCAAATGAATACCCAGCCCAATACCAGAGAGTGCTTCAGATGATCAGCACTGGATGTTTTTGGCACGTGCTATTACCATGTTCTTTTGAGTGCATCAGGTTATTCCTGTGCATTCATCCAACTTAAACAAACCACCCAACATGCTCTCATTTCTCAAGCATAGCCCCTCTGTCCTTGGCATCATCTGGTGAGGCCAAGTTGTGAGAGCTGTGGCAAGTGACACAGTTGTGGTGTCTCCCCAGCTACCAGAAACTCTGCATGACAGAGACTATCCTTATCCTCCTCTGTGCAACCACTCGGTCACAGCCTCCTCCCTGAGCCTATTTCAGAACAAAAAATCAGAGTATCTCCTCATCCTACACAAGCACGTGCCTCCAGGGGTATCACAGTCCACCCACTTTTCACTCAGACTTTCTGAGGACTGACTGAAGCCTGAGGTGTATGCAGTGTCTTATGCAAATAGCAGATCTATTTCCAACCCCCAAATATCTACAGTGGTCCCCAGGTGTCATGAGCCTTTGCTGACTCGTGAAACCCACAAACTACACATAAAACAAGTACTTTCCTATGACCAGTTAAGAAACAAGTAGGGTGCTGTGTGGCAAACACTGCCTTCTAATCTAGACCTTGTAAAAATCCACTGTTCAGCTCTGTGTAACTGGATGCTAGGGTTGGCTCCAGGAAGGATGGTAAGTCTGACTATGGGAGTCTGGTTCAGTTCCTGTTGTTATCAACAGGAGAACTGGAGAACATCCATCACCTTTGGCAGAAACAGAGATCAGTGTATGGGGGAAAGCAAGCAAACAAAACAAAACAAAAAAAACCACACACAAACACCCCCCCCCCGAACTCTAACATCTATTCACTGAGCACAACTACAGCCAGAAGCCCACTGGTGTTGCACTGGGAGTTATTCAAGTGCAGATCAGGCTTAGCACAGTGTTCCAGAACTTAGTATCATTCTGGGCAATTTATTGTTCTCCAATATTAAAGCTGCTGTCCTTATGAAAACAACAGTGCATCGGGATGTCTTGCATTCTCTGTGTTCAGCTGAGCTACCTTAGACATGCTGCTTTAATGAAGTTAAATTTGTACTCATGTTACAGTGAACAATAGTGCTGAAGGAGCTATGAAAATTCGTTCCTCCTTTCCTAGGTAGCCAAGTTCTCTCAGTTCTTGTAGGATCTGTTGCAGCACACAGTACTAGACTAGGAAACAAATTATTGTGCTCTTATGGGATAACTGGCTCTTACTCAGTGCATGCATTTATTAGAAACAAAATTAATCTTGTGCCTTCGTTTTCCTTGGGGAGGATGCTTATCAAGGAGACAAACCCCATTCCTTCTTC
>NW_009969339.1:1289673-1304654 GCF_000747805.2 Chaetura pelagica | reverse complement strand
CTGCTTCTTCCAGCAGACTACCCTGACCACTAGGTCCTGGCTGGGCTCTTTGATGTTTGCTGTCCTTCTGGCCCCACAGCCTCCATATTCCTGCCTGCACCATTGCCCAGCCTGGAAAGGGATTACCCTCTTCCCCCATACCAGAGCTCTGCACCCCTTCTTCCTGCAGGCAGAGAATACTCGGGGCACACATCTCAGTGAATGAAAACTTCACTCAGTAGGTCTGAGGTCCAGCTGTGGCTTTTTTGACTGAGAATTGCAGCAGTGTCAAAGATCACACCCTCGGTGCTGGTGGCAGCAGATACCCTCAGCAATGCTGGCTGCTCCCACCTCTGAGAAGGATTATGTACCATGTTTAAGTGGCAGGGGCTTTTGGACTTCAAGCATGCCTAAATATCTCCATAGAGTCAATAGTGAGGTTACCTAGTTGAAGCAGCCCCAATGTGGCCAAAAAACTATGGCTCAGCAATGTCTGCATCAAGCATGATCTGGATACTGTCCTCAATGTAATGTATATATCTTAACAACACTTCACTTCTTAGAAGGCTGTCTTCACCATCCAGCATGATAAATAAGGGATGCAACACTATACCTTTTTTATTCAGGCTCACAGAACACCTGCTTCTGAATCACAGGCAGAAAATAGAGGACAAAAAAAATCTGGTTAAAAAAAATAAAAATCAGATGAGGATAGCTTAATTAAATGAAAACCATAAATGAAATCAAAACAATCAATCGTAGTTCAACTCTAATTGAATTTTATCATCAGCAAAGCTGCTGTTGTTTTTCCCTCCCTCCCAAAATGAGAAGCTCCAGAGAGGAAATTTCCCTCATCAAATTTCACATTACGTTGAATTAGTTTGGGAATATTTTTAGTATAAAAAAACCCCAAACAAACCAAAAAACAACACCTGAAAAAAAACCCACACCTTGACAGAAAACTCTTTAATTCCAAACAAGGCCCTTAAACCAATTACCCTGTTCCAAACTGTCCAGAAAGAGAACTGGAGGGTGTCAGCACTAATCATCTGCCCCTATTTTCTAAGGGTAAATTTGGCATGTGTCTCAGAGGCGGGAAGTAGAGGCTCTGGAGTACTCCAATGAATTGGATGTGATGGCATCAGCTAATTAGCAGCTCTAACAAACCTCACCTCCAGCCCCTCTCTAGAATTTTTGCCAATTATGGCTAAGAGTGACCCTGCAGAAAGGCGAGGTGAGGTGGGGGGAGTTATCTGCAGTTATTGAAGGTTACACAGCTGCAAAGAATGAAAATGATTGCAGCATTTAGTAACATTCCTGACTAATTCTGACAAACAGGAACGTTAACATCCTGCAAATAGGGACAAATTAACGTGGAGGATATGAAGCTGAGACAAAGCCCCAAGCCCCTTCTTCAGCCCTTTTCGCAAAGGTAAATTTTACCATTACTGACACAGGGGACTTGTCTGCCTTTGAACATGATTATTACTTCACATGTGTGAGTGGCTATAAATATATAATTTCCTTGAGGTTCTGCTTTATTAAAATTCTTAACTACAGGGCTTTACTTACTCCACTCTTTTCTCATACATACCATGCAAAGCAGCAAATACTGTTTACCACAAAAAGAATAATCACTTACGTGCCAAAGGCAGAAAACACTTTAATTGCTGCTGTCCTCAAAGACTTTTCTGCTATGCTCAGAAAGTTCGGGTGTGTTTTTTTTATCCCTTGGTTGCACTGGAAAACTTCCCCAGTGAAACCAGGGTAGTCCATTTTTCATTTAAATCAAAGCACTTCCCAACTGCAATAAAATGACGTTATTTTACAAATGCTGTGAAATCCCATCGAATTTTACAAACACCATAAATGTGACCATGTAAAGAGTAAAAAATGATCAAAGTGTGGTTCCATCTCTCCCAAATAACTGTGACAGCCCTGCCATAGTGCAAAGCTTTGGAACAGCTATATCACTGCACATAGCAATGTAAAGCTCAGATGATGACACCAAAAAATGCTCAGTACTGACACTTAAAAGAGTAGCTGTAAAAAATAGCAGTCCATTATAAAAAGCACAATGTTAGACATTGACTTTATGCAAAATATTATTTACTGTACAAACATATCGGGCTGCAAAATATAGCTAATAAAGTAAGTGATTTGCCTGCCTGCTGCTTCCAGAATCAGTCACAGTCTCCAGTAGGCACAGTTCCCTAGAGATGATGGAAAATATTTTCTAGCAGTAGACAAGAAACTCTTGATGATTTTTTTATCTTTTGTCAGTAGTGAAGAGTCACCCTTGAAGATCTAATTTTAACTCACTAAACTCATTACAAGTTCCCAGTGCTAAAAAAATTAAAAGCAGGAGCACAGGTGTTAAACAGATCAAATAGATTACATCTGCCAGGGATAGGACCTGTTTCTCCAGCTCCAAAATAGCCAAACGGCATGTCAACATTTTTACACAGCATGGAGCACAGGCACCAGTCATGCTAAACGTCACCTCACATTAAGTTGGTGTGACAGCCAAGGTATTTTTAGTTTTGACCAATGCAGAGAGCAATAAACAGGTGAGACACCAGCCAGGTTCAGCCTGCAGGCTATTTAGGCACACACTCCCAGGAGCTGCACCTGAGAAAAGGTATCCTCCCCTTGGTGCAGGTGGCCCACAGACAACTCCATGGACACTGCCTGTATGTGCCTGTGTCACACACACATCATTTCTTATTCCCCCCTTGCCTGTACTTAAAATCATAGAATCAGAGGTTCTATGCTTTAGGTTGGAAGTGACACCTAAAGTTCATACAGTCCAACCCCCCAGTAGTGAGCAGGGACATCTTCAACTAGGTGAGGTTGCTCAGAGTCCCATCCAGCCTTACCCTGAATGTTTCCAGGGATGGGGCTTCTACCACTTCTCTGGGCAACCTGTTCCAGTGTCTAACCATTCTCGTAAAAAATGTCTTCCTAATATCTAGCCTGAATCTATCACCATGCCCAAGAGATGAGTAGCTGTCATACAGATATTACAGGGTTATAAGTTACACTGCATGTACTCCAAGGAGAAATAACTGACGGTACTCTGGTCTGTTAACTACTTCTTCTTAACAGGTTTATATTCACTTTCCTGGAACATCATCCCTTTGTTCACAGAAGCCACTCATCAGAAAGCCAAACTCCAGTCTGGCAGAGGGAGTGGTGGGCATGTTGGGAAGAATTTTCCCTCACCAGCTCTTCCCTACAGGAAGGCAGTCCACATTCACCAAGGAAGTCTACCACCTACACAAATTTGGGAGCATTGTAGTCAATTTGGATGCTAGGTTCCCTTCCCGGGGTTCTCACTCCGGCATCTGCCAAGCACCTGGGCTCCCCACAGGTGCACAACACATCAGCCAAGGACTACTACTCACCTCTTTGTGCCTTCTTACACAGCATTGCTTCAGTTCAGCTTTTCTCCACAGAGAGCTACCTCACCTAGGAAAATAGTCAAAGTACCTGAAACCCTCCGGGATGCTTTCAGGGTTTTCTACAAAGCCTCCTGGAATTACCCTGCTGTAAGCTGACCTCTGACATTTCAGGCAGCCTTCTGGGGGTGCTGAGGAGTCAGCGCAGAACAAGGGAGCAACAAAGCAAGTTTATGGCTTTCAGAAATCAAAGCAAAAGCAAAGCAATGTCCTTTCTGGATGGTCTTTCCCAGTCAGACACCATTCTGTCCACTTGGGATTTTCTTGGTTGGTTGGTTTGCTTTTTTTTCCTCTCCTTGTTTTAAAAATCCGACACATTGACAGATGCTCTCCATGTATTTCCATCCTGTTGTGTATTGAATCTTGCTGCTGAAGCAGCTACAAGTCCTTTCAAGGGATTATTTCTTTCCTTGTTACACCTGGGTCATCTGGAAATCTGAGGGGAGAAAGCAACATTCTCCGCTGGCTCTGTGATTAGTATGATTTATCTTGCAGCATCTTACAGTATCACAATAAGCAGAATGCCACCACCCTGTGTGAGTGCTAGCTCCCACGCAAGACTCCACTAACGGCTTCTTTTCCTCCAAGCAGGAATGGCTTCAAAACCCCACATTTTTCTTCTGAGGCTAGAAAATACATGATGCTCAAAGCCAAACTCAGATGGAAGCAACACATTAGGTGGGAACTACATTAAAAACTTGGAGCAACCTTGCTCTCCCTTATTAGTTGGGTAGTATAAAGGTAGTGCCTGGGCTGATGACAGCAGGGATGTGCTCATTAACTGAAGGCATCACAGCTGCTTTTCTATTGCTGAGCTCTGCAACTGCACGCAGTTTTCCCAGCTAGAATCAATGCTGCTTCAGTAATATGGTTTAATCTAGGCATTGGTCTATTTATCCTATTATAGACTAAAGTTTTATCTCACTTTTTACATCACTTTTCTTCCCCTTTGTGAAAAACAAAAACAAAAACAAACAATTAAAAAACCTGGTAACTTTAACACTTGCACTAAGCAATGGTTGCATTGCCCACCACGATGGCAATGCTCAGATGCCAGTCAAAAATGCCAGGGAGAAATAAAACAAAACCACGGACTTCTGAGTGTTGGAATTTTCCTTTGCAAAATAAATAATTTACCCTGTGTTGTCACACATCTTCAGTTTCCTGCCATGTGAAAGGCCATTCAGTCCGGTAATCGTCCCCCAGTGGAAGCTGAAAATGTATCCAATAAATCTATGTCTTTACACATACCAAGAAATAACTGGCAAACACAGCCTGGCCCAGAGTGATCCTGCCTCTCAACACATATTGTTCCTAAATATCTCAGCTGATGAGACAGAACACTTATCATAGAAAGGTTTGAGTTGGAAGGGACCTTAAAGATCATCTAGTTCCAACCCCCCTGCATGGGCAGGGACACCTCTCGCTAGACCAGGTTGCTCAAAGTCCCATGCACACTTCCAGGGAGGGGGCAGCCACAACTTCTCTGGGCAGCCAGTTCTAATGTCTCACCACTCTTACGGGAAAGAATTGCTTCCTAATATCTAATGTAAATCTACCATCTTTCATCTTTTTTTTCTGTTCCACCTTCTCCTATCACTATACACCATTACAAAAAGCCTCTCCCCAGCTTTCCTGTAGCCCCTTCAGGTACTGGAAGGCCACTATAAGGTCTCCCCAGAGCCTTCTCCAGGCTGAATAACCCCAACTTTCTCAGCCTGTCCTCATAACAGAGGCGCTCCAGCCTTCTGATAGTCTTCATGGGCTGCCTCTGGACTGACTCCAATGGCTCTATGTCATTCCTGTACTGGGGACTCCAGAACTGGACATAGTACTGCAGGTGGGCTGTCAAAAGAGAGGATGGTAAGAATAACCTCCCTTGACCTGATGGCCATACTTCTTTTGATGCAGCCCAGGACACAACTGGCTTTCTGAGCTGCAATTGCACACTGCAAGGTTCCCCATTAGAGGAGACGGGCAGTCATTGATGAAGTTTGGTGCAAAGTCATACACCCTGAGCACAGCCAGGACAAGCTTTATGCCTGATATACACCCCACCAGTCCTTGCTTTTACATTCCCCCAGCAGCACCACTTACCAGCTACCTCAGCACCTGGCTTCACTCCTGCAATTTTTTACCATTTCCCAGTAGTGGAAAGGGAAGATCCACAGGTCAGTGCATGGAGCTGGACAGTTAGCTGCCCCACTGCTACTCCACATGGTGTCAGCTTCTGTAGCTGACAGCACTACCCTGCTCTGCCCATTCAGTGAGAAAATGGGGAACAGGGAACACATTTCATCAAATTGCTCATTTCACTGGCTTTACTACCTGGGACCAGTTCAGGAAGATCCCAGCTCCCTTTCAGCCCAGCCAACAGAGCAGGGGATAATTAGAAAAGGCAATTTGGCAATGACCTGCTTGTACCACACACTCTGTGTGGAGCTGCACTTAAAGCTCCTTGGCAATGCCAGTGTATCGGGAAATAAACATTGCAAAATACAAATAATGTGGATTTCCACCGAGGCTGGTGAGAGTGGCTGAGCCCAAGATGGAGGACCTGATGTCCATGTCCTGCACCTGAAGGTAAGCACTTCCCAAACTGCTGAGCAGCACCAACCTATGAAAAAGCTCAAGAAGACCAGTTAGCTCTACAGAGTAGAAATAGGTATCTAACTGACCAGGCAGGCCAGCAGCCTTTGCTTTTTTTCTTTTTTATCAGTCACCAGTTATATGAGTCCAGTCCTGCCCTGTACACATGGGATGGGGGCAGAGACGCCTTCCTGCGATCTGTATGAGGCGATCGAGCCATTTAGCAGCAATTAGGCTCCCAACCAGCTTCACTCATTTACAATTAAATAATGACTCCTAACAGCTCCAGAGTTCCAAGACATTAGTTGAGGGAGGTTGTAAACCAGTCAGAGTGTTGGCAGGGCTGAAATGGAGCATGGAGCTAAATAAGGAAAAATAAGGTGGCACATAAAAAGGTTTAACCCTCAAGTGCCTCAGTGGGAACCACTGCTATATCATCTCAGGGACAAGTGAGGAACATTACCACACTTATCATCCCCATTCCAGACCAAAGAATGCAGCCTGAGCAACTGACCAACTTTTCCAAATTCTGCTTCTGTGTCTATACAATAACAAAAGTTTTTTTGTCTTCCTTAATAAAGAAAGGGATAATTGTTTCAATTTCCTAAGCAGCAGCACTGTATAGAGAATCCTTAACATCAGAGAATCCTTAACAGAGAATCCTTAATCCTGGAGGTCCTAGTAGATAGGAGGATGACCATGAGCCAGCAATGTGCCCTTGTGGCCAAGAAGGCCAATAGCATCCTGGGGTGCATTAGAAAGGGTGTGGTTAGTAGGTCAAGGGAGGTTCTCCTCCCCCTCTATCCTGCCTTGGTGAGGCCGCATCTGGAGTATTGTGTCCAGTTCTGGGCCCCTCAGTTCAAGAAGGACAGGGAACTGCTTGAAAGAGTCCAGAGCAGAGCTAGAAAGATGATTAAGGGAGAGGAACATCTCCCTGATGAGGAAAGGCTGAGGGAGCTGCGTCTCTTTAGCTTGGAGAAAAGGAGACTGAGGGGTGACCTCAACAACGTTTACAGATATGTAAGGGGTGAGTGTCAGGGAGATGGAGTTAGGCTTTTCTCAGTGATGACCAGTGATAGGACAAGGGGTAATGGGTGCAAATTGGAGCATAGCATTTTTTTACTGTGAGAGTGACAGAGCACTGGAACAGGCTGCCCAGAGAGGTTGTGGAGTCTCCTTCACTGGAGACATTCAAAACCCGCCTGGATGAGTTCCTGTGTGATGTACTCTAGGTCACCCTGCTCTGGAAGAGGAGTTGGACTAGATGATCTTTCGAGGTCCCTTCCAACCCCTAGGATTCTATGATTCTATGATTCTATGATTTGCTATAAGCGTGATGCTATTTGCATTCATCTACCTGGTATTTACAAAGTACTGGGACACCAGAACCCCTGGAAGTGCTGTGGCTGGCAATGAGCTTTGTGTATCTTCAGCTTCAGGCTTTCTCAACACAAAATACGGTCTCCATTTTAGTTGCTCTAAACCATCCCATACAGAGTCTTTCCTGACTGCAGGAGGAGCTAATTTTTGTAGGCTAAACTGAGCCATTGCAAATTGCTTCCTTGAGAATCCACCTCAAAGAACCTTGCAGACAAGGGAATGAGATATCTGCTCTCCCACTCCTAAAACGTTCTTGCTTTCTCCTTGCCAGTGTGTTGTTCCCATGTAGCTGCCTGGTTAGGAATTAAACCCCTCAGGAAGCCCTTACAATGTCGGTGGCTGTGGTGAGCACTGCCAATCTCCACCTGCAGGTTCTGATGTCCATGGTGATAAGAGCTACTGCTGAGCTGATACGGTCTGATCTTGTGTGCTGCAGACAGCTTGCTCACAGGCTCCTGATGTCCTGAGGGACAATGAGGATATGGATAAAATGCTGCAAACAATTGTTGATCTGTGTGAGTTGGTGCTAAATTTGTTCTATGAACCTTTGCTCCGAGTGCATGAGCCATCATGCATGTGGTGCTGCTTCTTGGCTGTTTGTGAGGCTGCAAGAGCTGTTTTGTCTCACTTGCTTCATGCAGTAGTGCTTAGAGAATTGACCTTCTCCCGGGAAATAAAGCTACTGGGAGATCCTAGGGCAGCAGATGCAAATTGTGGATGGCTTTGGTTGTCTTGTTCTCTCAGGGTACAGTCTCAGGGCCTCTGACTGCACTAAGAAATCTCATGACCAGCTGGAAGATTTTACTGAAGAAGGGTAAAGGCATATATGAGAAAAAGAGGGCAAAACCACAGGTAGGTAATTAATGTCAGGAAGCAAGCAGTTTTGGGGTCACTCATACCTCTGACAAATGCAGGGCCAGGCTCTCTGCTGCTCTGCAAGGGCACAGTTCTGTTGGCACTGGCACAGTCCAGTCTGCCTGCAACACTGAAAACTGGGCTCAGGATCTTTTCACAGATCTACCCTGCTGCACCAGAAGCCCAACTCATCGGTCTTCTGTCCCAGGCAGGCAGCAAATCTTGTTCTGTGTGTTTCTCAGCTGATGTTCCTTTCCAACTGAGGCTCGGATGTGCTGCATCCAGGAGCACTGGTATGTGATGGAGGACAGCACACAGAGGGAGGGACTAAGGCACTCTGGGCAGCCAAAATGCTGACTTTCCCTCCCTTCCAGAGAACTTAAAAGCTTACTCTGTGCCTAGCACCATTTCTCTGCAGACAAGACTGCATAAAGTCTCAGAAGAGATCACTGTTGGGTGCAGCCTGGGGGGAATCCACAGAGATGCCCTTTTACTCCAGCCAGTGACCCTGTGCTTACTTTCAGTGAGCTGTCCTTGAGGAAAGGGCTAGTAAGAGGAGTTAGGACTGAAGGAAGAAAGTAACAGCACAGAGCATAAGAAAGAAAGAGGATAGGCAGAGGGAGTGAAGCAGACAAAAGAAAGCAAATGCTGATGTGTTATCTGCCTCCAGAACTAAAGCTTTCTCTGATGTTTTTCTAAACAGCCTGGCCACCTGAGAAACCCCTCACCTGCTCCCAGCCTTTCCCAAGCAGAACTGGGATTAAGTCCTCACTTTCACCAGTGAAAGGTTTAAACACCTTTCTGAGCCCCTGCCTAGCCATGAGGTCCTCCAAACCCTCCCAGAAGGCCATCAGAAACCTGCTCAGAGCAGCTCCTTCTGCACCACCAGGTTAGTGTGGAGGGCAACATGGGAAGTAATAATGCATTTGTATGCGCAGAAGGACTAATTGGGTTTTTGCTGGAGGATTAGATGTTTGGCTGCCTGCTTCAGCACAGCAGGCATCATGGGGTGCAGAAATATCACATCAACAAAATGGCAGCCTGATCCAATAACATCATAGGCCATTTAGATAAGTTTTATGCACACCTTTATAACAGAGAACCTCTTCAATTCTCAGGAAAAACATAAGTGCTTGATTAGTCTTGAGGAAGTGGCAATATTTATTCAGGTATGCCAGTAACTGGGGCTTGTTTGGGAGCACAGCCTTGATTCAGTGTAAGTGGTTTAGATTGCTAAGGTTGGTTAAGTTAAAAAGCGTCAAGGAGAAAGAAATCCTAAAGTTCTTGTGTTGAAAGTATCATAGTTATCTCGTTCCTGCTAGGCCACTAAGAAATGCTCTCTGAAGAATCTGAATCCTTTTTTATTGAAAGTATACTCTCTTTACTAGTACCTCTCACACCTTCTAATAATTTGTTTTTTAAAAAATAATTACGAAATGAAGCATAGGGCAAAGTTATCTTCTTATCCAGTGAGCAACCTTACAGCTTATTATCTGCTTCCATCATTAGGGCAAAGTTCAGGTGGGATGGTAAGTAATGCAGCAGCAGAAGCAGAGCTAACAATGGCTGTGGGGTTCCTGCGTGGTTCCTGTCTCAGTGTTTGGTGCTGGCACCACAACAGCAAGCAGGACCCGGAGTCCCTTGACATGCTTCATGTGATTTCTAAGGCCTGAATTTTAGTTGTTCTCATTCTTAAACCAATAAGCAACAGAGGCACATGAAGACAGGCTAAATCCCTCTTAAGAACAGAGCAGGTTACTTTATGCTTTAGTGTGGGGAAGACATTTAGCAAAGTTGTTACCCAACATAGAAAACTATGTGTAGCAAGCAGTAGCTGCTAGAAAGTGCAACTGGCTAAAAGTGGCAGAAACTGCAATATAAGCAATATACAGATCAGCATTTCATTTAGAAAGTCACTGAGTCTACTCAGAGAGGCACTGGGTGCCAATAAAAACAGTGCCAAGGCCTGCACCACCCATTTCCCTGCAAGTCATACCAGTGATCTCCATCTGTTTTGAAACACACACTGTGTGTGTTTCAAGCAGAAAGTTGCTTTCCTCTTCACAGTGCTGGAGGGGCAGCACACAGAATTCTGGATTCTCTTTGCCTATGCATTGTCCTTTTCAGTCAGTCTTCACTACTGCTCCTCTGAATAACTTGACCTGTAGAAACTACACTTCAAAAAGTAGTAAAACTGAACAAGCCATGAACTCGAAAATACAAGTGAAGCAGATGAACACAGTTCTGGGCTTTTGTTACTGGGTGATCAATGGTGCAGAGTCCAGCTGGAGACCTGTAACTAGTGGAGTCCCTCAGGGATCAGTGCTGGGTCCAGTCCTGTTCAACATCTTTATCAATGACCTTGATGACGGGACAGAGTGTCTTCTCAGCAAGTTTGTTGATGACACGAAGCTGGGAGGATTGGTTGATTCACCTGAAGGCTGAGCAGCCATTCAGTGAGATTTGGAGAGGCTGGAGAGCTGGGCAAAGAGGAACCTAATGAGGTTCAATAAGAGGAAGTGCAGAGTCCTGCACCTGGGAAGGAACAACTAAATGCACCAGTACAGGCTGGGAGGTGATCTGCTAGAGAGCAGCTCCATGGAGAAGGACCTTGGAGTCCTGGTAGACAACAAGTTATCCATGGGACAGCAATGTGCCCTTGTGGCCAAGAAGGACAATGGTGTCTTGGGGTGCATTAGGAGTGTGTCCAGGAGACCGAGGGAGGTTCTCCTTCCCCTCTACTCAGCCCTGGTGAGACCTCACTTGGAGTATTGTGTCCAGTTCTGGGCTCCCCAGTTCAAGAGAGACAGGGATCTATTTGAGAGAGTCCAACAAAGGGCTACAAGGATGATTAAAGGGACTGGAACACCTGCCTTACAAGGAAAAGCTAAGAGACCTGGGGCTTTTCAGTCTAGAGAGGAAAAGACTGAGAAGGGATCTAATTAATATCTATAAATACAGGAGGGCTGGGCATCAAGAAGGCAGGGACAAGCTCTTTTCACTTGTACCTTGTGATAGGACGAGGGGCAAGGAAGAACAGAAAGTTTCACCTCAATATGAGGAAGAACTTCTTTACTGTGAGGGTCACAAAGCACTGGAACAGGCTCCCCAGAGAGGCTGTGGTGCCTCCTTCTCTGGAGACTCTCAAGACCTGTCTGGATGCCTTTCTGAGTGATCTGCCCTAGTTTTTTGGTCCTGCTCTGGCAGTGGTGTTGGATTCGATGATTTTCGGAGGTGCCCTGATATTCTGTGATTCTGTGATTCTCTAATGCCATGTCAACAGGGGATTTGCTGTTTGTCACAGGGAACTGCCCGTATTCAGATGCTGAACTTCTGAACTTCTCCTTTCACCTGTATTTGAACCCTGCTAAATTATTTTACAACTATTATTGCTTTATAACCCATGACTGTAAATTCTTCCATTAGATTTTATTACTTAAGGATAAAAATGTGTGCCTGGGGTTTGTATTTGCATTTAATAATATCTGTATGCACTCACACACCAAGTGACTGGTAGATAAGATAGAAGGGACGAACGGCGGTTTGCATCTGAGAACCGCGGCGTCCCTCACTAGGAGCCCATCTCAGGGCTGCAGCGGGGAGATCTGAGACACCCAACCCCTGGTCACCTCCTCAGAAGGCCCTCAAAGGCCAGGAATGGTGGTAAAGGAAGGAAACAACAGCTTGGTCAGGCTCAAGCAATAAGAAAATTATGAATCTGGCTCTATAAAATCTCTGGAATGTTTAAAAGTATGATTTAAAACATGAGTGTCTCTTGGTTTTGTTCTCTTTTCTGAGGCTGTAGGGCTAATAATTTCAGGCTTGCTTCCACCATCTCAAGGGCTAGGCTCTCTTTTCATTTTTAACAAGCCCTGATATTATGCTATAATATCAGGACTTAAGGGCTTTATGAGGGAAAAAAAGAAATAGCCATTGTAAAACAATTGTGATAAAAATTACGGGTATCACTATCATCAGGTTCTCAATGCCTGTTTTTTCTATATGCACTCAGTGCCTCTCACATGTTGAATTTGAGGGGACAAAGCTCTTTCCTTACTTTGGTTTCTTAATTCCAACTCATTTTTTGTGGGTTGTTTCCAATCAGAAACATCAAGAAAAGGTGAAATTTTCGAGCAGGCTCTGGCAAAGAAGTACTCAGAGTTCTGAAGTCTGAGTGTGAACTTTCTTTCCCCCTCCTCTGCCAGTTGGCAGAGGGTCAAAACCTGGCAGGGTACAGCTGGGAGCCCTGGGCAGGAGAAGCAAAAGCAGCCACCTGTAGCAGACTGTGGTGTCACAGCTGCAGACAAAGAAGCAGAGAGCTCAGGAAAGCAGGAAAGACGGACAGCCTGAGAGGAGGACAGCCAGCTGCAGGACAGGTTTGGACTTTGCTCATCCAACAGCGGTTTTGTCACTGCTGGCACAGGGCTAGCTTTGCCTCAGGACAGCTTGACATCTTTCAAATGCCTCCACTTTGTCTCCTTTAAAGGACACCTACAGAGGCTCTAGCCAAAAATACCCACTTCCATTGACTGAGGACCAACTGTCTCAAAAAGGTCTCAAATAGCTCACTTGGGAGGGAGGACTAAAGCACAGAGAAGCTCAACTTCAGCCTGAGAAACAGGTAGCTGTGAAAGGAGAGGGTTTCTACTCTGCCCAGAATAGTTCTCTCATTTCTGCCAACATTTCTTTAAGATAAACCCAGGTGGAACAAAATAAAAAGATTTCAAGGTTTAAAAGAGAAGAGCAACTACAAGAGAGTAGGGAAACTCCACTCCCTGCTGGACAAAAAACACTTAAGAAGGGACAGGAGCCTGGATAGACATTGAAAGTTGGGAGGGTGCTTCAGGGTATTTCAAATTCACCAGCATGGTTTCTGTTTCAAATGATACAGAACTTGTATTTCACAGTGTGGTCCCTGCTTCTTCACCTCATCTGTCTCTGTTACTCAATTGTTCCAAGTAAAACTCTGAAGGTTTTGCTCTGCAAAATGAAGAATTGGTTTGCAAGATCCCAAAAGACAAGAAATGTGCATTGATGGCATTTTTAAAAATGGTATTATAACTCTGCTTTAACAAAGTTTAAGGCAATTAACTCCCTAAGAGCCTCAGGTGGCTGGTTTCCTGATTACTCAGCCAGAGGGAATGTCATTGCAACTGCAGCAATTAATTAATTAACTCACACCAATTGATTGCAAGATTCACTCCTTTATAAAGCCCTTGCTTCAGTCTTTTGTCATTTTTCTGACACTGCTGAGAGTTTTTTTAAGGATTTCCTGAGGTTTTGCTTAAGCTCAAAGGCAGATTCCTTGTAACAGTTACACTCAAAGCAATATGTCAACTTTTCCCTTGTCCTAGGATGTAAAAGGCCTGGGCAGACTTATCAGGTGAGAACAAAGTATGCTCAGATCATGTAACTAAGTATTTAGAAAGACAAGGAGAAGTTATTGTGGCCTTTCAATACTTAAAGGAGGCCTGCAAGAAAGATGGGAACAAATCTTTTAGCGGGAACTGTTATGATATTATGAGGGGTAATGGTTTTAAACTGAAAGAGGGTAGATTCAGACTAGATATAAGGGAGAAATTTTTTACTGTGATGGTGGTGAAACATTGGAACAGGTTGCCCAGAGAGGTAGTAAGAGCCCCACACCTGGAAATATTCAAGGTCAGGTTGGATGGGGCTCTGAGCAATCTGATCTAGTTGAAGATGTTCCTAGTAACTCAGTGGGGTCAGACTAGATGACCTTTAAAGGCTGCTTCCAACCCAAACTATTCTATGAAATTGGGAAGAGCCAGCTGTAGGGCTGCACGTCCAGCTGGGATTGATCATACCAGCCTGTGATTTCTGACCTTCCCGTAGCAGTGCAGAGAGCAAAGCAATGGCATTGCTGCCAGATCCAGTTCTGCTCCTGGAGGCATTCCCTCCTGCAGTCACTAATTTTGCCTGAGATAGCAGGGTGAAGAGACAGAGCTCCACATGCACTGCTAGGGAGCTTTGGAAAGCGTGGGGAGGAAAACAGGTCAGATGTACTTGTTTGGGTGGCCAAGGAAATTACTTTTCCCCCAAAGGTCAGCAGAAGGATGGGGCCTTTTGTCTCCAAGATCCTCGCTCCTTTCAGCTGAGCTCTGATAGTGCTGGGAAATTATCTGAGATGCACAGGCACCCGTCTCCTGCCAAGGTATAGCTGTGTCAGGACTGTGTGCCATAATTTCTCTCTTTGTTCTTTTCCCAAGCTGATGGCAAATTTCAACTTTTTGGGCTCTTCTGTACTGCTGTCAGATTTTTTTGTTTTTAAACACATTTCTTTTTTTTTTCCCCTTGGGGAAAAAAGGGACAGCATAGGGAGCATAGGCAGCAGGGCTCTCAAGTCCAGGGGCAAGCACGGTCCCAGGGACATGGCCACATTGCCAAGTTGATTCATTTTCAGGCTGGGCAAGGACTATCAGTGACAAAAATACAGTGCACATCCATTTGGTTTGGGGTTTTGGGTTTTTTTGCAAGCATGCAACCAAAAATATTTCCCTTTAAATTTTCTGCAGACAGGTGTACTTTGTACATGACCAGCATGACCAGAGAACCCATGTGGTCCTGCAGCACCCACTCCTCCTCATCTGGCAGCTGAAGCCTTCCTCAGGGTCAGGCAGCACTGCAGGCAACCTGCAAAATTGCTGCTCGCCATATCCCCCCCTCCCAGCCTCACACTTCATTTCCATCCCCACA
>NW_009969339.1:1280572-1289659 GCF_000747805.2 Chaetura pelagica | reverse complement strand
GACAAGGTTCATCACGGTCTCATTGAGGCCATATCCTTCTCTGGACACCAGGTCCTTCCCAGTGACCATGGCAATTAGAAGATCCTACAGGTTGCCCCAGTGTTGCGCCTGGGGCTGAGGCAGAAGGAGAGGTGGGGAGATGCTGACAGTGGCTGGGATGCCAGGAGCTGCCTGCTCACTGTCTCAGAACATTCATCTCCCACCAGGCAACCCTGGGAGTGTTGGTCATCACCCTCTGTGCCTGTTCTCTGCTTTCTTTTTTCTAGCCATGAAAGGTCAGGTTGGATGGAGCTTTGAGCAACCTTGTTTAGTAGGAGGTGTCCCTGCCTATGGCAAAGGGGTTGGAACCAGATGGTTTTTAAGGCCCCTTCCAACCCAAACCATTCCACAATTCTGTGAAACACAGATGGTACACAGTGTCTTGCTGCAAGGCTGGTCGATGGGGCTTTGGCTGGCTATCAAACAAATAGCAAGGATTTTCCTAAAGATGTCACTACAGCTCACAATCCAGAGATTATTACATTCAGACTGGACAAGACTTGCCCGGTGCTCCATGAGGTCCCCTCCGGTTAGTGTTTCTCCTCACAACACCAGCTGTTCAGCTCCATCCCTTCCTTATCATCCCTGGCAACCTTGGCATCCATCCTCCAGGGTGTCGATCTTCCTTAAACACTCTGGAAAGCCAAAGTGAGAAGGGTCCCCAGAGCTCCTGGAAATCATGACCCTGTTGTTTCAGGAAAATCACAAAAACTATCCTCCCGAAGGCAAAGGAGGGTGACAAGGTGGCCTAGACCTGAGAGCAGCAGTTCAGCACAGGTTCTCTTCTGGGTGCAGCTGGCTGTTTCTGGTACTTCTTTGGGGAAACCACTGAGTTTACATTCAGATTTGGGGGAGAGGGAGTGCCCTTCCTTAGACCCATGGCCCTGCAGATTTCCGGTCAGGAGCCACACCAGAGCACACCAGGGCTCCTCTCCAGTCCAGGGTTCCCCACCATTTGGAACAAAATGCAGTGGGGTAGCTATTTATACATTTAAGATTTCACCCCAAACTAAGGGCGGGAGCTGGGAAACCACTTCTGAATCCCAAAGCACAGTCATAGCCTCAACCTGCCCCTGCTGCAGTTCTCTGTCCATAAACTAGGGACCTTGCTTCCTCACTCTGTGCTGGATGAAAAATACATGTAGGAGTATGATGGACTGCACCAGTCATAAGGGGAATGTCTCAAGTAGATGCCCAGGGATGTTGGGCATCACACAGAGTATTTGTCATCAGTCCTATATGATGCTACAGGTGTGGTAGTAACGATTAATAGCAGGGTTCAATCCAGGCTGTTTCATGACCATCTTGTGAAAGTGTGTTAAGCTACTCACAGTTCAAGTCTTTATTTGTAGACAACACTGGAGACTAATTAGTCTTTTAAAATGTAAGATTATCAGGAAGTGCTGAGCTCCTTACTCATGGCTGAATTGGTCCTGAGTGATGATATATGGAGGTCTCTCCTATGAGAACAGCATCAGGCACTACCTGAGATTGCACTAACTTGCCTACATGGTTGCTAAGTCTCCAGACTGGCCAGTCTGCATTTTCATGCCTGTCTCTAGTGAAAACACCAAGCCTGTGTGAATGGAGGTGACCTGCTGTACAAGAACAGGATGTGAGCAATAGTCATGTGGAGGCAGTGACATGGATGACTCAAAATAACACCAGCCTGGGAATCCCCACCTCTGGCAGTGACCTGTTGTGAGGCCTTGGACATATGTGTCTCTGCTTCTCTTGACACGGTTTGTCACTTTTAACCTCAAGTTCACACTTTGCCTCTTTTAACCTCAAGCTCTCTAGGGTGAGGACTATCTCCAGCTTCAGGCTTGTAAAGCTCTTAATGCAACTTGATCTTGTTCAAAGCCTCCAAGCACTCTAAGTAATAATAACAAAGTACTCACGGAGCTGTATAAATATTAAAAATTTTTCTCTGTCATTTACAGAAGAGTAGTTGCCAGACAAGGGTTACACTGTCCACTTTGAGGGAGGGTTATATTTCAGGATGCTATCACTAGAGTTAGTTAACCATTTCTTCAGCATCAACAAAAAAGTTGTTTCCCTGCTCTTTTAATCTAACCCACTTTATTTGCTATACTGGCAAACTCTGTTTGCTGCATTGTCAAAATTTATATTTAATTTTTATCTTTATATATCATAATAGCACTTAAGAACATCCATTACAGAGCAGGACTTCTGTGCTGTTGCATGAGCACAGAAAAAGAAAAAAAAGAAAAAAAAGCAGTCTTTGCCCCAGAGAGAGAGATAAATGGTTATAAAAGCAGCGATAATTCATTCTTCTAACACTTTTGTGAAGTAAGCAAATATGATTATCAACCTCATTTTACAGATGGGGAAGTATGTCACAGAAAGGTTAAGTGATTTATCTAATACCATGCAGCATGTCAGTGACAAGAAGAGACTAGAACTCTTGATCCCAGAAGCAGTTCACTAGTCTGTAAGGCTGCTGATCTTCAGCAGCAAAGCCAGAAATGGGGACCAGAGTTTCTGAAACAAGTGTTTAAAAAATGCCCAACTATTTTTGAGAGACCAAACTGTAAAAGAAGAATTTTCCAAGATTATTTTAATCTTTTGTCCATAATTCTAGTCCCTGAGCTGAGGAATCTTGGATTTTCAAAAACTTTTCTCAAACAAATAGGCCTGTGTCCCCCCACACTGTGCTGCTTCTCTTTTGTTGCTCATTTTCTCTTGTTTCAAAACATCACATCTACAAATACCTTAAGCAGCAAATGTGAACCTCAACCCCAGATTTTTTATTTATGGTTTGTTGTTTTTTTTTCCCTGGTAACACCCAAGCAGATACATGTGTTCTAGGCAGTGTTTCTCAAGTGTATCCCCAGAGAGGACTGGCCAGAGCCTGTCCCCAGGGCAAGCCAGCCCCATGCACATGCTTGGCCCCTTCCCTGTGCCTCCTGGGTTGTGCTGCATGTTGGGAGGAGACCCTTTCCCACTGCTGCCACACTTAGCCTGGGAAAGGGGCAAGCTGGTGCTTCGCTTTGCACCACCACCCCTCTGGTGGGACATTTGAGGGTCATGTCTGAGGTTTAGGACCTGTGGGCCATCAGCTCCAAACCAACGTGCCCACACCTGTTCAGGCAGGCATGTCCACTGCAGTATGGTGTAACACATGGCATCCTCAGCCCTGTCTGTGCCACCACCACTAGGAGGGTTATTTGGCTCTCCTTTTTCTTTGCAGCTGGCCACTTTCCTACCATTGAGCTGGCAGCACAGCTGCAGATGCTCTCCTCCAGCTTCAGGACACAAAGAAATATTTGTCCAGTTTCTGAAACATGATTAATATTTAACTTGCCCAAAGTAACATCCCACTCCATGTGGCAGATGTTAAACCTCAGGTGTGGCCATGGCAAGGCACCCTGTCCAGCTTCCCAGGAAAACGAGGGCACCCTGAGGTGCCAGTGTGCCTTTTCTGCATAGTCTCAGCTCCCACTTCAGCTGGAAAAGCTTCTCTGGGAAAGTCCAGAAAAGTCTCCTCTGCCACGTCCCCCAAAGGGCATCACCATTTATTCCCTCTTTACCTTTTCACCTCTGCTTGCCCTGTTTGTAATGTGGAGTTTATGATGTAATTATATCTCACACAGCTGAAATTGTCCCCTTATCACCAGACTGATTACACTTAACAAGGCATAAACTCCCTCTCTCGTTCTCTGCCAGGAGTCCAATTTTAAGCTCTAATTGTTTTATAGGCCTTTTGCACTCAGGAGAAAGAAAAAAAAAAAAAAGAAAGAAGAAGAAAAATTGGTTGCCATTTACATATGTTGTGTAAGGCACATTTCTCACTCTCCTGTCCACAGAAAAGCCTCTTGAGGACTGCCCAAATGACCAACAACTCAACAGCTTGTATGCCTCACTGCTTTCTTAATGGTTGCTAGAAGCCTTAGGTTTTGTTCATCTCAAGTACAAACTATTTCTTAGAGGTGAGCAACAACATCCCCTTTCCAGGGCAAGAATTTCTCCACAGGGTCACCAGCAGCTGCCTGATGGCACGCGGGGCTGGTGGCCAGATGGAGAGCACTGAGCTCGGCCCAACCCTCTGTGTCTAAAAGCTCAGCCAGAGCACTTCATCCAGAGCCAAGAAAAGGCATTCAGTGAGTTCCTGCTGCTCAGCTAGGACAACCTGAATGATTTTTAGATCTCTAGGAGAACGGCCATGGCATTTCACAAACAGCAGCTAATCTGTGCACCAGGCAGGCCTGACCTTCCTTTGTGGTAGTTAAACTTCAAATAATAGAATCACAGAATCACAGAATGGTTCAGGTTGGAAGGCTCCTTTAAAGGTCATCTAGTCCAACCCCCCTGCAGTGAGCAGGGACATCTCCAACTAGATCAGGTTACTCAGAGGCCCTTCCGACCTGGCCTTAAATGTTTAAAGGGTTGGGGCTTCTACAACCTCTCTGGGCAATCTGTGCCATTGTTTCACCACCCTCATTATAAAACAATCCTTCCTTAGATCTAGTCTGAACCTACCCTCTTTTAGTCTAAAACCCCTTGTCCCAGCGCAACGGGCCCAGCTAAAGTCTGACTCCAATCTTTCTTATAAGCCTCCTTTAAGTATTGAAAGGCCACAATAAGTGAAGTCTGTCCTGCCCCTTTGGGAACACTTTGATTAAAGGTGATGGCAAATCAGGAAGGAGTGTCAGTGTCATGCAGCCTTGCCTCCCACAGGTGTTAAAATGTACTGACTTTTTCTCTTGCTCATTCATTTTGGAACTTGTTTAATTATAGCTTCTGTGTATACCAGAAGCACCAACGAGCCAGTTGAGAAGTGACTTGTTCTCTCAGTAGGTGCTGGACAAATCCAAAGAAGCAGCTATTCATCCTGCATGTGGTTCACCCAGTCTCCAAAGATACCACTTCTGCCTACCAAACCCAGAAGAGTGGGCAGATGAAGGGCAAGGCTAATGAAGAAGAGCACACACAGAGACAGGGAGCAAGATAGTTGCAAGAAATGTCAGATCAGCATTACAATATTATTTTACTGTTTTGTTCTGAGCGATACATCCCATCAGTTTTTTTTGTTTTCAGGAGGAGATTCACTACAAGAAAAGGGGCAAAGTGAAAAGATGGGACCTGAGGAATAGAGGGAAACAAATAGAGGAAGGAGGAGCCCACAAAGGCAAGTTTCCCAGCATTTATGGGTCAGGACCTCAGCCTATCAAGCTGCCCATGCTCTTCTTTGATAGTAGCAATCTGCTCCCAGCCTGCATCCACCTGTGGCAGGTGATGTGCAGGTTTCCAGGATAAGTTTTTGGTCTTTTTGTGTATGTACAGCACCTGGAACAGTAAGAGTCTTGATACCTGAGCAGAGAAACTGCTGTAATACTGATGAATGGGAGGTAACACAATACCAAGAAAAAGAGCTTGTGTGAGGACTAGGTGGACCATCAGAATAAGCAGCAGAGAAACTTCTGCTAAGAGGACACTAGTGGCATTTTCAGAGTATAGAAGTCCACGCTGATGGTTTTCCCTGCCTTGCCTGGCCCTTGTCCAGGTTCTTTGGCTGGCAGAGCTGGCTTATTCTGCAGGATCTTTTTTTTTTTTTTTTACTTCCTCCTTCATTCCCCAGGACCACTTGGATGTTTAGTGCCCTATTTGTAGTCCAGGCAAACAGCTTTTCATAAAATCCAAGCCAGATACCCAGCTGGTGAACAAATCACATACCTCAATTATTTCTGTGGCGCTATGATAATTTATAGCAGCTGAGACTCTGGTCCTATAAATCGCAGTGAGCTTGCAGGGGAACCTAGAAGGGCTGCATACACCACAGATTAGGGATGCATATTGGTGCAAGGGGAGTTGGGAAAGGTTTTGGAGATAAATGCTGTGAAGCAGAGCTGAGGAACACAAGCTAAGCAGGTGGGCTGCCAAGTGAAGACTACAGAGGAGCACTGTGGGTTAGAAGTGATGGGAAAGGATTAAACACATCAGGACTTGGCTTGCTGGCTTGCTTTTCTAATACATCATGATGAGGAAGAAAGGAAATGCACCAGATGCAGTTCTGTCCACCTGCTAAGGAGGGTATTTTGTAGAGCATCTTGTGATTCCTTACAGTGGCAAAACAAATTCACAAGGGCATGGATGTGGACACAGTAGAGGATGAATGCTGGCTGCAGACCATGGCCAGTGGTATGTGCCCAGTAAGGGGAGCACCAGGAGTGGTGTTGCAATAAGCCTGTTATTGCACCTTTGTTTATCCTCGTTTCATTAATATCTCCATTAAAGGTCTGGAACAGTTTGGAGGAATAAGCAGAGAGGATTTGAGAGCCTGATTTCAAAGGCAGCCAAGGAGAAGAAACAGCAAATGGGGAGCTGGAGAAATTGAAACAACGGGAAGAAGTTGCCCAAATGAAACATTAAGCTTGGCAGAAAAATAAATGTAAATGAGAAGATCAGGGAGGGAGGAGGAAAATAATCCAAACCACAGGTGCTTAATGGGAGAGAGAGAGATGCAACACAGGAAGGGGACTAAAGGTTACAATAGAGGGCAAATTGAAGATGACTTTGGCAAAGCAATGAAACACCCTCTTCGGTGCATGGAAACACTGTATACATTATGCAGCAGTAAGCCCCGTTCTTCTTTCTCTACCGATGCCACATCTGAATGACTGTTTTCTGTTCTGGTTTCTGGGCACTTCAATATCCAAAAGCTATTGACAGAGCAATATACATTGATTACCAGAATAGAGACATCTACTTACAAGGAAAGGTGGAAAGAGCAAAGTTTTTATTGGTTCACTAAGCAATTAGTAAAAATAACTAGGATGAATGCTGACAGGTAGGCAGATATAAAAGAGAGACAGCAAAATTACTGGAAGGAAGAGAAGCATAATAATGGATAAAGAATTTAAATTAAAAAGTCTCAGAAAACTTCATCAGGCAATGATAGCTTGTTACTTCATGTAATAGGTTTCCTCAAGGGGGAGCATCTTTGTGATCTGGGATATTGGAAGGTGCCATAAATCACTAAAAATGTTTTGTAGGTAGCAAAGAATAGGGAAATTGCCAGTTGCTCTTGCTAAGTTTTCCTGTTGTTCACAGACATTTCTTTACTTGTGAGTTTTTTGCTTGATGCAGACCATCCAACCCTTTCTTCAAATGTTTCTCATAAGAAGCCAAGAGCTTATTCTTGTCAGCCACGCTGCAAGTGGCATCTTCCACACCCCAAACCCACACTTTCCAGGCCTGTCTCTTCTCCACTATCAGGTGGCCTCGCTGAACTGCTCTTATTCCAGCAGCATTACAATTTCCAGGCCCATAAATTTAATGAAGAGAGGAAGGACATCCCACTTGTTACGCAGGACATCAGAGGGTTAATCTGAAAGTGCAGTGAATGAGAGCCAAAACTGGCTTTATCCTTCGCTTCTTACTTTCTGATCTTGTCTTCATTTTGCTATTACAGGAGGTCAGGAGAACAGAAAAGCCTATATATTTCTTCCAGTTCAGTTAATATAATCTGCCCCCAGGAGATTCCTCCCCTTTGTATTACTACAATTCCCAGGCCCTTCTTCCTCCATGCTTTTCTGTTCCATTATTCCTCAATTATTGCATCTGATAAAAAAATCAATTATTCCATTCAGTCTTCCCCAGAGAGCTCCCAATTCTGAAAGGAAAGCACAAGCCTAACCTGTTACCAACCTGTGCTAAGCACTGCTGCTAAAGAGAAACCTCTTCAGCGAACCCAGGAATTTGCAGCCACACCCCCACACAGCTCCCCCTCCATTTCATAAGGGGTTGCATGCTTTTGTAGCAGGTAGATTTATTTTTCCAGGTACAGTGATCTGAACTGTCATGCCGTAAATACGAGCTACATTTCCTTTTCTCTTGGTCTTTTCTTTTTTTCCTTTTCTCTTGCTCTTTTCCTCCTCCACTTTTTTCATCCTTGTCTGGAAATTCAGTGGCAACACAGTGCAGGCAAAGCAAGGAATTCAGCATTAACTTAGAATTAACTCTGGCACTCCTAAGGTAGCTCTGATTTGCGGGGAAAAATAAAAAAATAAATAAAAAAAAATAAATTCAGCCCCATCCTGCTAATAAGATTGCGGGTACAGCACATGACCTAACATGCAAAAGCAAATGGGAAAATCCTGCAGGCAATTTTAAGGATGTGTTTAGTGCTTTGATGGCTGGGTCCCATCTTTCAAGAATACCTGGAACAAATGAAAACATCTGCAGCCAACACTGTAAGCATGTAGCAAGTAATTAGTGTACACCTGCAAAACACAAAACGTACCTCTTTATAAAGCACTAATATTTGGTTTGATTAAATCTTAAAGCCTCATTTCACCTTTTTTTACAAATACCCAGAAAACTCAAAGCACTGGAAACTGTAACATATGTTGCTGTGCACAGGCTCTGCAGCCCAGATCTATCTTCCCACAAAGCCTGCCCTGCACTTTGTCACTCACCGAGGCAGGCGACTTACGTGACACAAATCCTTGAGGCTGTGGAAGAGTATCAGGTCACCCAAGTATTTCAGGCACCTCTTTGCTGTGTCATGGAAATAGAGGGACAAGGACCTTTACTTTTCATGAACAAGCTGATTATTTAGCCTGCCTCATAATTTTACACGTGTGCTTTGCCTGTGCACATGTTTGCATTTACATTGCCAGTGAGGGTCTGCCAAGGGACTGAGAGCCCTGTTAGAGGACATCAGTTAGAAGATAAACCACCTCACCTTATTTCAGCAGTATTCTGGTCTATGCAGCTCAGTTCTGTGTATGAGACGACAGCTGCTGTGACCAGCAATAAGCAGCTGCTCCTGTATTTCCCAATTATACCCCTGTTCTTAGGCACTGTACAGCTTTTGCTTCACTCTCCCACCCTGCATTGTTGACCAAGGCACACTCCCCACATCCCATCTCTGGTCTGGTGTCACCTGCCAAGCACTAAAAGGGACACCCCGTGGGGCAGCAGGTACATTTTCAGGTTGGCTGGGAGATCTTGTGCCCAGGAGTGCACAGGGAGGGGAGGTGCTAAGCAAGGGGGACAGAGGGGTGTTGCTGGTGTTAGCAG
>NW_009969339.1:1253478-1280171 GCF_000747805.2 Chaetura pelagica | reverse complement strand
TGCAGCTGGAATTCGAGATTGGAAGGTCAGCAGAAGGCTCAGGGACAGACATTTGGACTACAAAATGAATCATTTTGAATTGCTAGGGAGAAAGACTTGAAAGAGCCCCACCTACCCACCGCTTTTTTTCAGGGATGTGAGTTCCGCAAGTGAGCAATAATTTGCAACCATAACCTGCAGGGAATAATTCCTCGAGATACAGCCATCCATAAAGCTTTTGGATTAAGAGGCATGGATATTTGCAAATGCCATCTTATTTTGAAACACCAAATGCCAAAACACCAGCAGCAGGTGCATTTAGTCAGAAAACTATGCTTTCAAAGAGCAGCTCAGCATCTCTAACTTTTACAGCTGGGTTCCTCAAAAGATACGGTTCAAACTGTGCAGCCATAGGCCTGACCTTGTAGACTTTTTATGTCCTCTCACAAAGGCCTTTAAGTATAAACATTTATTTTATGAAGAAAAACATTTCACAGAGCTTAAGCAGACAAGCTACAGCTGAGCAGCCCCGCAGAAAGAGGCATCATTACAATTACATCACCAACAGACCATGATGGTACCTCAGGAGCTGAGGCCGTGCACTGTGCTAATGCCACTCGGAGTACAACTAGCCAACCTTTTAGCTCCATTACTTCAGCTGTCCTGGGGATTCTCCCTTACTTATTTATGTTTTTGCCCTTTAGGTCCTAAAGTTATGGCTGCTGCCAAGTAGCAGAAAGGTGGGAGGGAGAAGAAAGACAAGCAGACCTGAAGAGACTGTGATGTGGAATGAAATGGAAATAATTCCTTCTCAGATGAAAAATGCAAGGGACATGTGGAAGGGAAAAGAAAAAAAAAAAAAAGTTATCTGCAACAGATATGCAAAGGGAGGAAGGAAAAACCAGAAAGCAGTGAAAGTGAAGGAGGCTGGGCAGTGACAGCTAATAAATTCATATACAAGCAGGCCATGAAATACGACATGACAAAAAGCTGGAGGAACTTTGCCTCTGCAACCAAGCTGTGGCTGTTGCAAAGGCAATGAGTTGCTGCAAGGAATCACAGGCTGGACCTGTGCTCGCCAGCCTCCCTCGCCAGTGCTGGCTGCAGAACAGGGCTGAGCACTGGTGCTGGGACAATCTCTAGTGAAAATCTTTTATGGCAGCCATGGGCAGAGCAGTTTTGCTCTGTCTGTAGCATCCTGTCTCAGCTGGTAAAAGAACTCAGGATGAGAGCACTGGGTTCTCGGGAAGAATTTAGCTGCCTGGCTTGCAACAGCAGGATCTGAGGAGCAGCAGGTCAGACCTCCTGAAGCAGTAGGTCAGTTCCTTCTTCTCCCTGAGGGGGTGCAGGAGGTAACAGCAATTTCCAGCCACGCAGTACCTAGAGCTGAGGGGTTATATTCTGCTTTTAGCATCTAACAGCCAGAAATATGTGCCCAAAGTGAACAGAGTTCAGCTGAGAGCAGTAAAACATGAGGAAAGGGGTAAAGGAGTCACAAGGGAAAAATAAAAGAGCATATGTTTAGCTTGGCTCAACAGTGACTGAGGAGATTACCAGATAGCTGAAAAAGGTTGGTAGGATGTAATCAGCAAAGAGGCATCTGGGGGGTAGAGAGGAATGTCTGTGAGGAGGGGAAGTAGTAGCAGGCTGAGAATGACCCAGGCTGAGAATGTCCACCAGAGACGTCTATGAAGCCAGAGAAGACAATCACTGGTCCTGCCTGACACACAGATGTGTAATCCCCATCAGGTGTGGGCAGGCTGCCATGCTTCTAAGCAAGGGTGCAACCTCCTGACAGAGGGAAAGGATCTTTCCTCCTCTGAATTTACCCTATGGGCAATTCCAGTAAAGCCACTAACTTCACCAGATTCAGCCTGCGTAGCAAAGAAAGCAAAAATGCATCCTTCTTTTGACTCTGACAGTAATAGTAACCTCCCAGTTATCCTCCCTCTGCAGATATGGATTGTTGAGACCCCTGGACTCCAGAGAAAGTTGCCCAGAACATGTTTCAGGAGGTACGTGTGGCACCCTGGGTTAACTAGCCCCAGTACAAGGTGCTACATGTGATACCATCTGAATATGAACCTACCCTTAGCATATGATAAAGAAACTTGCTCAAGTATAAAAACAACAATACAAAAGCCATTCCATGGATTTCCTTATTCCACTGCTGGGTATTCAGCTACTGTGTATGCAAGAGGACATGAAGATGTATTGCATTTTTTCCCAATCCTCTCTGTTGCTGGCCTGCTTACTGACAACATGCAGCAACTCAAACTGCAGATACAGCTCATTAGTTGGCAAGAGCAAGCAGGCAACTGCATGCTGGATACCACTCCCCACAGGTGCTTCTTCACCAGTTGAGGCGCAAAGAGGTGTGCAAGTCACTTCTGTGACATCTCCACCCTCCTCTGTTTGACAATGCTCCCAGATTTCAGACCAGCTGAACAGCAAACTAACAGCTGGAAAGGACTGTGATACCCACTTCATACATGCTTTCCAGTCACATCACAGCTCTCACAGAACAGCAGTGATATTTGTGATTTTGCCCATTGAGTTATAAATCCTCTCTTCTTTTGAAAAAAAGGATGTGGTTGTTTGAGAACGTTGAGCTGGAAATAGGGGATTATGGATACTGGGGCCAATATATAACAGACAGAGCCCAGGTTATCCCTCACCCATAGCAGGCACCCAGCACACTGCTCTGGTTTCTGCCACTGCAGACATCCAGCTCAGGATGCAGGAGGACATTTTGAAAGACCTCTCCTGTTGTTCACAGAGACATCTCTAGGCTGCTATAGTTGGCAATGCCCTTTGCCAGCCCAAGTACTATTCATTGCCAAGGGAAATGGAGAAATTAACCTAAGCAATGTCTGTGAACTGCCATGACTTTAGAACGTGTCCAAGAGGGAATAAAAGGCAAGAGCTTATGTTTCATTGATATTACTGGATCCACCCATCTATCCAAAGGGCTATAAGAAGCAAGAACACCTTCACAGGAAATACTATAGGTACAGTACAAAGCCCATAATGTACAATAGACTTGAAGGAATACTAGCATCTACTCCCATGCTCAAAAGTATTAGTACTTACTCACTGAGCAGGGGGCACAGAGGGACAAAGAATGAGCATTAACAGATCAGACAAGGGTTTTTCCCACACAATATATATCCTCTGTGCATTAAAGCACTTGGCAAAGTATCTCTTCTCTGGATATATGACTGATTAATTCCTCCAGAGCACAACACAAAATCCAGAGAACATATACTTCCATGAAAGACAAGGGCATCTCTTCACAAAACCCATAGTATCCATCTAGCTCAAGCGAAGTCCAAAAGTATTAATCAAGTGACTATTTCATATCCCCTACGTGACTGGTATGTACTGAGAAGATATATGGGACTGGTCAGAAGTTCTTCAGCATACCAAGACCAAGTGCTTCTCTGGGTCTGGGAAAGATCTCATTCTGTATCTGTGCCATTCCTGAAGCAAATCGGATTTTCAGTCCATCTCTGGATATGTCCCCTACTTTAGTGTACCCTGTGTTGATAACAGCAGGCAAACTTACAGTTTGTTTTTTTTCTGAACTTCCTACTCTTTCTCCCACCTGTGGGAGAAAACCATTCCTGCACCTCCATTTTGAGGGGTGGATGGGGCAGAGCATCTCCTCCTCCCAAGGCTGAGCTCCAGCCAGAGCCCCCGGAGAGGCACCAGCGAGCAAATCCCAGTGCTGGGAGAGAGGAATGCAGCCGCTCAGAAAAGCCTGCAGGCAGCAGAGCTTTGCCTAACATCCAGAGGGCAAACAGAGCTCGGCATGAGGGCACCAGATTTTAAAATAACCAAAGGGGTAAGCCTGAGCAGATCTCCCTTGCCCCTGGCCCTTCGCCTGTTTCCCAAGCCTAAGTGAAGGCATTCCTTAAACACCAGGCTCTTAGCCCCTGTACTTCCACCTGCTGCCTAAACCCCCTGGGTGGGCTCTGTGGGGCTGGGAGCCAGATGGTGACACAACTGCCTGGCCGTGGGGGCACTTGCTTCTGTCTCGCCTCATTTCTCTGGGCTCTGCTGGATCCAAACAGACTCGGCCTGATGGCAGTGGGAGGGCAGCTCACAGTGGCCACCTAAAACCACTTGCAGCTCCAAAAACCCAGCCCACGCAGCTCCCTTCCACCTGGCAGTGCTGAGCATCCAGGGTGAGGTTTCCATCTAGCTGGGGCTCAGCCAGAGAGCTGCAGGGAGGGGCAGCCCTCAGCTGGTGCCTCCCTGGGACAGGAGGTGTGGGAGGCCTGGGCTGCAGGGCTAAGAGAGGTTCTGCCCGGAGCAGGGTGAAGTGGGCTGCAGAGCACAGTGGGGAGCTGCATCTTCCCTGTCACATGGCAGGGATCTCGCAGTATCCAAAGCAAAGCCAGCAAGGGGGCTCACATCTTTTAGCCTTTGGTGGCTGCACCAGGTTACTGATCCCAAGGAATGAGGAATCTCAGCAACATCTGAGACCCAGGGGAACCGAGCAGTGTGCAAGCCTTTGGTGAGCTCCCCTCCTCCACCACCTCAGGATCTTCACAGGGAAGAGCTGAGCCACGTTGCTGGAGATCCTGTATTTCCCTTCCCATGCTGCGCCTACTCACTGGGAACAAAACAAACACAAAAAAGTCAAAACAGAGAAAAGAGGGACCCCACAGCACCGGGCAGACAGAAGAGGGAAGAGCTGCTCCCTATAGCCAGGCAGCAGCGATGGAATTTGCTCTTTCAGTTTTAGCAGAAGAGGAGCAGCTGTCTCCCCACCTGTTCCTCTTAAGCATAACTCCTGGATTGCACTGTCTGAGGCTGTAAGCCTGCTAAAATGCACTCCCACTGCAAGCACACAAAACACCCAACACTGTAAGTCAGCACTGAGTTAAGGGAGTCATTTTAGCTGCCTTAATTTATACCTGGAAGGAAAGCAGTCACCTTCCAAAATGTACATTTCTTTGGAAGTAAGGCTTTGACAATATGGGAAACTAACCTGATGCAAACTCCCGGAGACTGCAGCACTAAGAGGGGTCAGATCAGTTTTCATCAGGTGTGAATCCAGCACACCAGATTAATTTTTCATTAATTTTTTCATAATTATTCCTGCATTTGCCAATTGCCAGTAAAACAGCATCATGTGTTCAAACAAACTCACATCTTCCCAGCCTTATTAGATCTGGCAGTGATGTCATCAGGCTAAATTTGTGCCTTCCTGTTTATTTCCACCGTGCCAGATTGCAGGGAGCTGTAGACTGTGTGTTCCTTATAAATAATGATAGCACTTTGCATTTACATAACCCTCCATCTGTGGATCAAAGAACTCCAGAAAACAAGGTTTGGTGTTCACATTTTATTACTTCTAGCGTGGGTAGAGAGGAAGCACAGAGCAAAAGGCCCCCCTTTACAAGCTGCCTTCATTTGCTAGGGAGCAGATCCTTTTAAATCTCTGATTTTATAAGCCCAGGATGATTTTAAAGCCACACCTGAAATGAAGGGGAAGCTGTAGGTACCCAGGACTCCTGACTTCAGGCTTACCAAAAACCCAACACATTGCTGCCAACAGGAGTTACCCTACCTGGAGAAGATAAGTGAGAGTCTATGTTGTTTCTGTGGGCAGACACTGGGTCATCTTCTGCACAGCAAGAGCAAAGTAAATGTCCTAGTTAGGATGCTGGCCTCAGTGGATGTGCTGCCTCTCAGAGGGGCTTGATGAAGTGAAAATTGCTCGGATATTGTCCATTCAGGGTGTGAACCCAGTGAGATATTTTCTGCGAAAGAAGGAAAGCAGCCAAGGCAAAGGTTCATTAAATGGCTTTACTCCAGGACGACTTTCAGTAGGAGTAAGCAGTGTATGAGGCTCTACAGAATTAGCTGCTTGAAGCCAGATACCAAGAATGAAGACAGACAGACATAGCAAAAACACTCTCCTCAAGAGCAGGCCTGGAGTGACCATTCAGCCAAGTCCGTGTAGCATTTCTGGCTGTCACCTCAGTCACTGCACGCACAAAATCATTTCTGAGTCAGCAATCACCTCCTATTCCAATGCTTTTCATCACTGCCTCATTGTTTCTTCCCTCCAGTACACACAGCTTAAAGTCACTCTGTCAGGGTACAGCACCTCAAGTGCCTGGTACTGCTTAAGGTGCTATTTTTTGGTGATAGTTTAATGCTTTCATGTCCTAATGCACAGTGGAGAGCCAGGGCGGGAGAGAAGGGGAGTGGAGATGTCCTGAGAAATAGCAGAGGCAAATTTTAAGTCTCTGAATGGAATTTCAAGGAGAAAAGAGCAAACCAGTTGGCAGAGGAAACTGCTTTTAGTCTAAGTACTTGCTTTCATGCAGGTTTCTTGAAGTCTGCTCTAAAGAAATCTTGCCTTGCTCTCCCTCCCTGCACTTTTAGACATTGCTTTTCCCTTTGAAAACCTGCAACACAGTGATTCTGAGCAGCTCTTCCTTTATCTACTGGTTGGAGACACACGCCAAATAAATACTCTGTATCCCCTGATGTGCTCTTATCCATCAAAGAACAAGCAGGGCTTTAGGCAGCATGAAATGGATTCTGCATTTTGTATTGTTTCCTCCTTCTCCCCTTCTTACCACCCCTGAGCAGCCCCACTCTCACACATGTGCACACTGAGGCACAAACTTTGTCTTCATGACATGGAGTCACCTCACAGAAGTCAGAGTTTAAATAATGGCTGGGTGAAAAGCAGAGTTAAAGAGCTTGCAGGCAGCTAATCTGTGCATCTCCTTTTTTAACCTGATGATCCTACTATTGGACGAGGGAAAGGCTGCGAATATTGTCTTTCTGGACCTCCAAAAAGCATCTGACATGGTTCCCCATAGAACTCTCATAAAAAAACTGGCTGCTCATGGCCTGGATGAGCACATGATCTGTTGGACGAAGCACTGGCTGGACAGTCGGGCCCAAAGAGTGGTGGTCAGTGGAGTCAAATCCAGCTGGGGCCAGTCACAAGTGGTGTTCCTCAGGGCTCAGTGTTGGGACTGTTTCTGTTTAACATCTTTATTGATGACCTTGATAAGGATATAGAGTGTATTGTCAGTAAATTTGCAGATGACAGCAAACTAGGTGGGAGTGTTGATCTGTATGAGGGTAGGGAGGCTCTACAGAGACACCTGGATAGATTAGATCATTGGGCTAATGTTAATGGTCTGGGCTTCAACAAGGCCAAGTGTCAGGTCCTGCACTTGGGCTGCAACAACCTCATGCAATGCTGCAGGCTTGGGGAAATGTGGCTGGAAAGTGTCTGGCAGAAAAGGACCTGGGGGTTCTAGTTGACAAGCAGCTGAATATGAGCCAGCAGTGTGCCCAGGTGGCCAAGAAAGCCAATGGCATCCTGGCTTGGATTAGAAATAGTGTGACCAGCCGAAGTAGAAAGGTGATTGTCCCCCTGTACTCAGCACTGGAGAGGCCACACCTGGAGTGTTGTGTCCAGTTTTGGGCACCTCAATTCAAGAGAGATCTCAAGGTGCTGGAGTGAGTACAGAGGAGGGGACCAAAGCTGGTGAAGGGCCTAGAGAATAAATCTTATGAAGAACACTTGAAGGAGCTGGGAATGTTTAGTTTGAGAAAAAGGAGGCTGAGGAAAGACCTCATCAGTCTGTACAACTACATGAAAGGTCACTGTAGAGAGGTTGGTGCTGGTGTCTTTTCACAGGTAATTAGCGACAGAACAAGAGGGAAGGACTTCAAGCTGCAACAGGGGAGGCTTAGAGTGGACATTAGGAAAAATTTTTAACAGGAAGAGTTGTTAGACACTGGAATAGGCTGCCCAGGGAGGTGGTTAAGTCACCATCCCTGGATGTGTTTAAGGGTCGTTTGGATGCAGTGTTGGTGGATGTGGTTTAGGGAAGAACTTTGTAGAGTAGGGATGATGGTCGGACTTGGTGATCCCAAGGGTCTTTTCCAACCTGGATAGTTCTATGATTCTATGATTCTATGCATGGAAGCTCAAAGCAAGATCCTTAAACAAGAACAGCACTTCTAAGCAACATCTGTATTAAGTTAAGGATATACTTTAAATTAACTGACCCAGAATATGCAAAACCCCCAGATATGTGACAAATGTGCCAGCACACTGATCCATAACGTCTCCATGTGATCCAACATGCTACACTCCACAGGTGGGATGCCAAATCCCATGTGCTCCTAAACCAGCCAAATCTGGTCACGAGTTTCAAGGGACATGCCCAGTTATTAATTTTCCAGAAAACTTCGGTCCAGATGTTTTGAATGTTTTATGTTTTTGTGGGTTATTTTTATCGTTGTTTGTTTTTCTTTTTTAATCGGATATTCTTGCTGTTTAATCAAAACCAGCCTTTAATCCTCTTCTACCCAGCTAAGTAAAAATGCATTTATGACTGTTCTAGTACTCTTCTCTTGATAAACACTCATATTTTTTGTGATCTTTTATGAAGGTATTTAATTATTATTCTTTTAAAACAGAGGAAATTTACTTTCTGTGGCCTATCTGGACATTACTAAGGTCCAGCATGAGACACAAATGTAGAGGCCCCTCATGTCTCTCTGCAACGCTCTATCACTTTCACCTTTCTGACACCTCTCACAGCAGCCATCTCCAAAACCACCCTGATGCCAAGCACATTGGTCTCAGCAGTCCAGGAAAGAGCTAAGGAAAAAACATTAGCACAGCACAAGCTTCTTCTCTCTCCTCTCCTCTCCTCCAAGAATTTCCTCAAAATGTCTCAATTCCAACCAGGTAGGGTGCAAAAAACCCAGTGACAGAGGACACACTGCCAGCCCTAGTGACAGATTTTAGCATAGTTTGGCATAAAAAATTATTCTTGTTACCCATTATTTTTGTTACTGATTTTGTTCTTATGAGCCAAAAACCTTGGCTGGGAAACTGCAGGTGTTAGATACCATAATAAATAAGACAAGAAGTATCCTAAAGGCTGCTCTTGAAGAACAGTCATGAGACTGGCCATAAGCCACCCACTCGGCAGGACCTCACACGCAGCACTAGATGGTTATGCAGGCTGCCCTTTCTTCCCCTTCCATGCACCACCATCAGACCTAGGACATATTGTCTCTGCTTGGAAAATTGTAATTGGAAAGTCCTAATCCAAGGCAGCAGCAGGGACAGGATGCAATGACAATGGTGATGAAGATTGGGCACCTCCACACTGCTCTCTGCCAGCCAGGCCCTGCCTGCATGAGGCAGCAGCACAACACACCCTGGGCAGCCCAGCCCCTGGTCTCAGGGGCCTGGCCAGATACACCCCAAGGAAGACAACTTAACAATTATGAAGAACAACAAAGAAAAGGCACATGAACAGAAAGAGGGAGAAGAGCTGGCAAGATGCTCCCTGAGGACAATGTGACTCTGTAAGTCTCAACAACACCAATCAAGCACCACAGATTTTAATCTTCGCTGTAATTAACTTTATCCAAATGAGCAGCAGGCTGACTGGCTTTGTTTGGGAGTCTTCTGGCAATTTAACGTGTCTTAAAAATGACTTGGCACTCCTACAGGGAGAGGAGAGGGAGAAGAAGATTGATGCAGTGCCAGGCATTTACTCCCAGTAATGAAAAGGGATTGCTAAGGCTGTTTGATCATATATTGTACCCTGTTCACTAGGTGCTACTCCAATGGGAGCACTGACGTAACCTCAGCACTCCCTAAACCTCCAGCTAGATAGCCTCCTTTCCTACACACGTGTAGCATGTAGCACACAGTGAATGGCACAGGTATTTAAAATTACATCTGCAGGGTGTAGAAAAGGTAATGCAGCATGAAATCAGTCTTGCTCAGACTGACTGAGGCAATGGATATGGCACTCCCTGTGTTTCTGGGAAGGCTTTGGCTCTGAGATTTGCACAATGCCTTGACAAGCCGTGTGTGTTGACACACAGAGGCCTGTGCAAGGGAAGGCCTCTCCATTCATTCAGTCCTTCTACTTGAGAAAGGGATGTGTTGCATCCAGTGCTAAATGACTTGCTGTGATTGCCTTGGCCACCCCAGAGGCCATCTCAGAGACTAGGGTGCAGCCAAGAGCTTTGGGACAGAGGTGTGAATCAATGGCTAAGAGATACTCAATGGCAACACTTGGCCACAGGAAGATGGCTTAAATGGTACATATTTCCCAACAGTTAGTGTTTCACATTGGCTGGCTCTGACTGAGGTCTCAATCCAGGCCTTATTTAAGCCCACAGAATAATTTCTTAGAGGTCTTCAGAGGTACCTAACTCTCCCCTATGAGTAGCACAGGAACGTTGATGAAATGCAGATCACTCAAATGTGATAAATTTTCCTAAGTTATTAGTAAAAACGGTTCTTCTTTCTGCATGCGTTTCTTTACTGCTCTAGTCGACTTTTTGAGATCCTGAGAAAAAAGTCATGATGAATACCTGTGGACAGCTATGTTTCTTTATGCTGGGAGCTCTGCACAGAGCCAGCAGGCCAGGGTTAGGTTTGTCCTTCTATCAGCTGTGTAGGTGGTACCAGCTGAGCTTGCACATCTGAACAGTTACATGGGTGGAGCAGGACTGGCAGTTCAGGAGGGATAAGCACAGGCTGTCCAAGAAGTAAGCAGCAGTGCCTTGTTTTGCAATAACAACCTTTTTGCATAGTTAATATTTGTTTCTTAACACTCTTCCCAGCCTGTTGCATCACTTAGAGCTGATGGATCATAGAATCATACAATGGTTTGGGTTGGAAGGGACTTGAAGGTCACCTAGTTCCAAGCCCCCTAGGGACACCTTCAACTAGAGCAGATTGCCGAAAGTGCTGTCCAGCCTGTCCTGGAAGCCTTCCAAGAATAAGACATCCAGAACTTCCCTGAGTAACTTACCTCAGTGTCTCAGCACCCTCATCATGAAGAATTTCTTCCTAATATCTAATCTAATTCTACCCTCTTTCAGTTTGAAACTATTCCCCTTCATCATACTGCTATATGCCCTTGTAAAAAATCCCTCCTCAGCTTCCCTGTAGGCCCCCTTCAGGTGTTGAAAGGCTGCTATAAGGTCTCCCCCAATCCTTCTCTTCTCCAGGTCACACAGTCCATTTCTGTTGATACATTCCTCCCTTTGAGAAACCGCAGTGTTTCCTGCTCTCATAAAAGGAGCTACATAATGGAAAGTGCTTCCTTTTAGATGTTATTTAGTGTCCATGTGGTCAGGATATAAAGGAAGATCCTACAGTATCTCCTTCTGGTGTCAACACCTCATTTCCAGCATAATGACCATGCAACACCTGCCTGGGCTCTTCTTGCTGTAGAACCTGGTATTAACTCCTCTCAGGTGCTGGTGTTCAGGTCAACCCTCATGGCATTTGAGCCCAGGTAAGCCCAGTGACAGTGCATGACCTGACTACAGCAAGCCATGCCCTCAGGGACAAGTGTTCTGTTGGAAGCACAAGGCTCTCTTTTTTCAGGGCTGGAATGAGACTTTCCACAAATGTGGTGCTTTCCTACAAAGGTCCAAACAGAAGGGGGTCAGAGGGACCAGGAGAGTGAAGGTGTCACTGGATATGGCTATGCTAGCAAATCAGTGTTTGGGAATATCCCTGTGCCAGGCAGCTGCCTAATGCTCTGCCAGCACCCAGAGCAGGACAGTTGTATGCAAACTGTCTCTGAGGAATGGTCTGTGAAATTATCCAGTCCTCAAACTGTGCCCAGCAATCCCAGAGGCAAACTTGAGCTGGCTCAGGGCAGCAGTGTGCCTGACAAGTCTCTAGCAGGATAGGGAATAGTATTTTCATATCTAGGAGTGTTCCTGGGCACTGTTTGAATTACTACTGTGGTTGAAGCCCCTCTGAACCACCCTGCTAAAACTGCATTTCCTTGCAAATACCTGTACTAATACTTCCATCTTCTTCCAAAGCTCTGTCAGTAAACAAGCCAATTGACCATTTATGTCTGCATAGACTGTTAGACTTGCAAGGCTTAACATGTTGAAAAAAATAATGGAGTGTTGCTGAGATGAAATAACGCATGATCAAGATACATTTATATACATATATATATCATGCATATACAAGAAAAGCCAGAAGTGAGGAGAAAAGGAAGCTACCAGATGGGCTGCTTCACCTACCAAAAGCTACCAGATGGGCTGCTTCACTTACCAAAAGAGAGTTTTTAGGACACTAGAATTACCTAGCCCTAATGATCTTTGAAGCTAGTGGGATCCAGAGAGCTCCACATCCATCCTTTGGGTGGACCAACATACCACTCACTCTCCCTAAATCCACATTCCTCATTCCTTAATACAAACAGACAAGGGATACATATGCTCATCTGCACTGAGAGCTTCATGGTGGGAAGTCAGGCCTCTTTATTGCTCAATAACATCTTATTTAGTAGCAAGCTCTGCTGAGTTCAGGGGCTTTATCCCAGGGTAAATCACTAATTAAAACCAACATGAACATAGGGAAATCTAGGCCCATTGCTCCACTCTGTTTTACAGTTTGTTAACTTAGATTTGTTTTATAGTCAAAATCTAAGGATTAACTCCTTTTGTTTGTCCACTTTGGGGTTTTTCGTTTAAAAACAGATCATTTATTGAGAAATCATTGACTGAACATAGCCCTGTGCTCCCTGTGAGAATCTGATAACAAGATGAATGCCTGGACTGCTTTGAAATGGACAGATCAATATTACAATATGAAAGTGAGAAAATGATTTAGAGGTTAGAGGTGGCGCGCTTGGTTCTGATCTCACACAGGACATAAATCAGGTATTATACCACTGGAGTCAATGCCAGTGCCCTGGGGTAAATCTATTAATACAATCCTGAATCAAACCAAATAATTTTCAGGGTGGTGGAAAGTGAGGAATGACGGTTAAGTGGGATAAAATAGCAAATGAAATAATGTATGGGTCTATTACAGACTGTTGAAAGAAAAAGTTCAGCTTCTACTTGCTTTAAGTGGAGATGCTCTGGATTCATGCTGGGATGGAACAGATTTGTGCAGTTATTCCTGAAATGAGCTGAAGTGCAACACCAGCATAAGTGCGCATAATACAACTAAAACTCCATGGGGCAAAAAATATACGTTCTGTTTCAGCAGAAATCCTCCAATTCACCCCCGTGGTAGAAGGAGCAGGTTTCAAAGTTTAGCTCACCTGAAGAAGTACTTTCAATGTAGCCTATTTTTGACCTGAGGAGTTAACTCATATCTGGCAGATTGTCTTGGGCAGCAGTTTCTGTTTGCTCTAAATAATTGTTTCCATAACAGCTTTAATTGTTTCTCCCAGAAGGAAAAGACCCCAACATTACCCAGACCTTCAGTTGCTTTCAGCCATTAAGCTTATCCACTGTGGCACCAGTAACACATGCCCTGATTTCCAAAGCACTTATTCAGTCCATCCTACTTACAACAGGACTTTTTTTTTCCCTCCCTTGCAGCAGATTTTTACCTAGTATCACTGCCCTCCTTTGTTTATTATCTTTTTACCCTCTACCTTGCAACATGTGCTTCAGTGCTGCAGCATCTGGAAGGCTGTCTGCCAAGACAATCCCCTTCCTTCCATAGACAAGCAACAGTCATGCCACGATTAAACTGCTCATTTAAGGGTGACCAAGTTTACATATGTTGTGTTTTCTTTTATTTTACCAAAGGAAACACACGAGTGAGTGATTAAAGCAGACACTTGGGTCGCTGCAATTCATTGAGATTGCTGTTGTTTGCTTTGATGAGATTCCAGTCCACAGCAAATTTCCTCCCCATGATTAGCCTGGTGTGGAATACACAATGCTCGCTCTGCCAGAATAAGGCCTGGGGAGAGCACAGGCAGCATGTTTATGCACTGATGTGCTTGATTATTTATCTCAGTATCATCTCGGTGGGATAGCACAGGTTAACAGAGGGGTTGCAGCTAATCCACAACAGAGCTACTATCATGTCCTTCATTAGGCATTACAGGATGATCCTAAGTGGGGAAACATTGCTGGTCTTAACCAAACCCATCATCCCTCTGACCACACAAACAGACTGTGGCTATTTTTAACCCTATTTGATAGCCACAAATTGTCACCAGAGAGAAACTACAGGGGTTTAACTGTGATAGTATGCGGCTGCCTACTCTGCTTCTCTCCCTCAATCAGTTTTTTTTGTCTGCTGTCACAGCTTTATAACCATGCAGAGCTTTAGCTGGGGAGGAAAGGGGGACCCAGAGAGAAAGCTCACAGCCCAAGTGAGAGAGAAGACATGGCCCTCTTCTTTTTGTCCCTGTACCTGCAGATTTGGGTGGCATCTCTTCCCCATACAAGCATTATTTCCCCATTGTCTCAGGGCAACAACAGAAAGTCACCTCCTGACGAGAGATTAGCAGCTTGTGCTACAGCATTAGGGATGGATTCAAATTATCTTAAAAGCAGCAAGTTCATGACTTGCATGCTTTCTGCCTGTGCCACAGACTACATATCCAGCCGGTGCTCCAGCTGTGTCTACAGTACATCGAGAGGACCACCTCCAGGTCACTGTTGCACGCTGATTAACTGCTCACACACAGCCTGCAAGAGCAGCCCCACACACGGGGCTGGTGGATGCCTGACTTCAGACACCCTCCCTGCCACACTGTGCAACAGTGTGGGTTAATAGGAAGCCACACAAAGATGTCAGCAGAGCCCCTGGAGGCATATGTGAGATAGCCAGGTGAGCAAGAGACCAGAGCTGGGCAGTAGAGCAGCAGAACACCCAGGCTATCAATGGGAAGGGCTGAGCACAGATCTCTACCACTGGCTTGGATGCAGCAAGCACAGACCTACCCTTGCCTGGCCCGTGGAGGCCCGTGGTGTGAGCTCAGGGTCTGCTCTGGGCTCAAGAGCCCTCAGCTCTGCTCTCAGTGGCTCCCAGCTGGATCCCAGCTGAGTAGTTCAAGTGAACATGGCCAGTAGCTTTCAATGCCTGGCTTATGGAAGGCAGAAGGTGTCCATACTTATGGCAGGGCAGTTGGAACTAGATCATATTTAAAGTCCCTTCCAACCCAAACCAGTAGCAGGACCCAAACATGGACCAAGAAGAAAACTGGTGGGGCAGAGGCAGCTCCTGATCAAGGGGGAGAGGGCTACCATCCAGTTGGCAGCTGTGATGGCATCACAAGGTCCATTTAGCCATCTTGAGAGGCCATGAATGAAACCAAAGTTGCTTAAAGCACCCTTTGCCAACCAGAAGCCTGTCCTTTAGAACTGAAGCCTGAGAAATGAGAGGAGAGGAGGGGCCCACAGAAGCTGGTCTAGCAGATTACTAGCCAGCACCATCCTTCTAGAGAAGAGCATCACTTTGGTCTTCATATTTTTCTCCAAATATGATCTTTTCGGGAGAGCTATGGGCAACTCTGAGTGTGACCCAGCCTTTTAAACTCCCCTGTGATACCAGCCAGATTTGTTCAGGGTTGTCATATTCCCTAGGAATGCCTATACTTTTCCTGATGAAGCAGCTCAGAGATCACTTGCCCAGAGCAAAATATTTTATTATTTATGCATATAATTTGTTTCAAAAAGCCAGGGTAAGAGACCACCTGTACTCACAGGGCAGACTGCAGTTGCTCTCCCTGGTAACCTCAGCCATTTTACTCTCTGCTGTCACCTTTGCTGCAGAGTGGTCACTTGCTGTGGGGCACCCACCACCCCCGGTGACCACACCACCTCCTATAAAGCAACAGGAGTAACTCCTGTTCTCCAGGGGGTGTGAGAGGCTTGTATTCAGCTAGCAGGTCACACCAAAAAAACAAAATGAAAATTAAATGAATAAATAAACAGCCAGGAATAACAACAGCTCTGCCAGAACGAATCCACTGCAGAACAAGCACGCTAAAAATGCTGAGTGTTTTATGGACTTTGTTCCTAGATAGAGGGAGAGAAATTTTGATTCACCACAAGCACCTTCACCCCTTTTTTACACCTCCCAGGAGCACTGTTGCTGTGCCTTCATTAGCACAGCAGGAAAAACCAAAGGGACCCAACCTAAGGGACATGGAGACTCCCAAGCCCTGAAAGGGGCTTGTTCTGCTCCTGGCAGCAGGGTAGCTGCACTAGCATAAGCTCCTCATTGAGCTACTCACTCTCTTTCTCCAGACCTCTTAAGTTTTTGGACTAGATCCACTGGGCACTGTTGCCTGCTGCTGCACCAGCCACACCCAGAGTGCCCCAGGGAGCCAAGGCTGACCATGCTCACCACAGCTATCTTCACACCCTGGGTCCCCGTGAAGCAGAAAGCTGTCAAGGACTTACCTACTTGCTTCCCCTAGTTTCTGCTTGGGTGCTTCTATGGGTTTTGCATGAGCAAAATTTTTGGGTCATTTCCTCACCGCTTTGTCACTTGTGCTCCTACATGATCACCCTAGACACCTTCTTTTTCTTCCATGCTGGAGCTTTTCCTCTAACTACATTCCTGTCATAGACCAAATTAGTCTTCTTGCCCTTCTACAAGCACTTGTGCCCTTTTTTTCACCTTTGTGGCTAACATCAACTACCACTTGCCTGATTTGTTGCTTTACCTTTTTGCTCAGCACAGAACAACTTCCAACACAAGGTCACTAAAAGCTCTGCTGAGTATAAGTCACACTACCCCTCAGCATCCCAGAAACACTGGGAGCACTGGATATTTGGAGCATGGCAGAGTAGCTTTCTGCCTATCCATATGGTGCTCTGGAGCCAGGTACTCCCTTCCTCATGTCCTGTGCTGAGAAGGGCTTGGCCCCACTTGCCCCTTGGGACTCCTTGATTAGCATGGAGCCCCCAGGTTTGCTGCCCTGGTGAAACAAGCTTGCAGCCCATCTCCATACATCAAATGCAGGGCATCTCAGAGATAATATCCTGCCCTGGCACGGGCAATTTGGCCCCACCTGCTCTGTGCCAAGAGGACAGTTCTTGTATCTTGAAGGGATCTTCAGAAGAGCTTTATCCCTGGCAAACAAGGCAGGAGAGATATGGGACGAAGGCATTCCCTGTGGACAGCATTTTCACATAAGTAAACCCTCAGAGTAAAATGTTGGCTGCTATCAGGCCAAGGAGTGCAGGACCTGCAGAGCCTCCTGTGGAGATGTGCACCCCATGGCAGGTCCTGCAGGGAGGGTAGTGGGCTGTCAAACACACAGCAATGTGAAGAGGCAGCCAAGGAGGCTGTATGCTGGGATGGATCTGTGATCTCCTTGGCATTACTCAGCAAAGACTTACCTTAGGTGACAGAGGAAAGGAGTAAAATTTGCTGTCTGCATTTAGCTGTGGCTCCATCTCCCAGCAATGGGAGAGCCAGGCTGAACTGAGCTAAAACTGGTGTTTATGTCTCAGGCACCTGGAAAAGCCCAGCTTTGAAAAGACCCTCTCAAAAAAATAACCATTGCAGAGGTTTGGTTCTGCTCATCTTCTGAACTAATTTGTTCACAAGTCCTGGCCTTCAGAAAATTGTACTGAATTCTCCAGTCATCTTTGGCATAAGGAAGGGGAAAAAAGAAACCATAAAAATGTCAATCATTCTCACTCTTAGTTCTATTGTTTAATTGATTTGGCTTTTTTCCCTATTTGGTAATTACAATATTGTACAAAGTGTGAGATAACATTCAATCATTGTGAAATAAGATTTCATTATGTTGTGATGAGATTCATTAGTTAATATTTGTATAGCACACTAAACATATTAAATGGTTAGCAAGTGTTATGTATTCATCTTGCTATTTCAGAAAACAAGGGAATTCACTTTTAGGGAGCAGAAAAAGCACACTAAACACATGCATTTGGGGTGGGTCTTCAGATGGAAGAAATCACTGCTAGCTTTCTGGCTGGACCACCTCTGCACCTTTGACAGGAGCTCTTGCACCAGTTATACCCAGAAGGCCCTCATTGACGAGATTCTGATGAAGCCATTACAGGAGGCAGGACATGTTTCCAACCATAACAGTCTGTTGTCTTATTTAGTATGTCCAGTGTGGGGATGCCTTACCTCTTAACCTTACACATTCCAGGACTTCCATGGCACCAAAGATATTGTGTGGGACTATATGGTCTCAGCCCCTAATCCAATGCAGGCCACCAGTATTCGTGCACCTTCTTGCTAGGCACTCTGAAACATGCAGAGGGGGAAAACCATGAGGTTCTTTTCTCTGCCATCATGAAACAGACCATCACAGCTCCAGGAGCAACATCTTGCAATGTGCAAGGAAAGCAGCAGGTCTGGTACCTGGTTCTTTTGCTTCAGCAGAAGGTCCATAGAGAAGCACAGAAGATGGTACGGAGATACAGGCATTTTTTTAATGTTCCCTCCAGCAATTTCCCTTTGGCTGCTATGTGTGGACCCCTGAGAAGTAATGAATGTGTTTGAATATCCACTAAGGACCATGCTATGAAAATGTCAAGAGCAAAGAGAAAATAATTTTTTTCGGTAGGAGTATACTAATATATAAAAATGAGTGTCTCCTAATGTCTGTACTGAGGGGAGTAACTGAACGTTGCACAGCTTTGACTTACAGGAACATGTAGGGAAGAAAACTTACAAAAAATGCTACATGGCTGTGTCACTATTAGCTGGCCAGCTGCACCCTGATCCATCACCATTCTGTTGCATGAAATAGCACGGTTCATCTGCTCGGAAAAGCAGCCTGGAGGCGGCAGTCTCCTAAAACTGGCTGCCCTGACCTCCTGGCTTGGCTTCAGTGCCTGGAAGGCTGGGACATCGGAGAGACAGAGCCAGCGAGTCCCCCAAGAGGTTCTCTTTGAAAGAGCTACCCAAACCAAAACAACCTTTAAGGCAACAAACACAGCGGGGCTGTCCCTGTCTGTCACAGGGGAACCCGCTAAGTTCCTACTTGCGTGAATCCTGGTAAGGTTTATATGGCTGAATCTGCATCATTTGTCCCCTCAGCTCACAGTTCTGCCTTGCAGCTCCAAGAAGAGTGCTATTAAAAGGCATCCCCTTATTTTCACCATCCCCATCTTCTTTCAGGCATGCAACGAGGTGCTTTAGCCAGAAAGCCGGTGCTTAACTCTCCTGCCCAGCCCTGCGCCTTAGCCGGGCTGCACCGAGGGATTCATTTACAGGACGATCACGCTGCGGAACCCAGACCTGTGTACACCGAGATGTGCCACGTTCTCCAAACTACCCCGCCGTCCTTTAGAGAGTCACTTGTGCCCCCTTTAGGTACAAAGGGGCCGGACCGAGACGGCAGCCCCGGGAGCCGGGGGGTGCGGGGAGCGGAACCGCGGCGGCCCCGGGAACCCCGCGACGTGAGGCAGCCCAAGGGGCGAGGCTGCGCCCCAAGCATTTACTGCTGCTGGAGAGCTTCGGCTCAGTGCGAACTGCTGGGAGAGTAAACACAGAAGTAAAGCAGCTGCTTCCCACGCAACAACACCCACCGCCACTGGCGAACCCGCCCCCTCCGGCTGCAGAGAAACCCCCCCTGCCCCCCGCCCTCAGGCTTTGGGAGAACCAAGAAGCCTCCGTCCCCCTCCGAGCCTCACTGGAGGGAGAAACCTGCACGGGATGCGGATTCACGAGCACTCTCTGGTGTCTGACGGGCGAAGAGCAGCCCAGCTGCCCCGGTGCTCGCCCGTCCCTGCCTGTGCCCAGCCCCCGTGACTCGAAAGGGATGGGCAAGTGGGGTCGGGGTGCTCAGCCCCCCTGGCACCACTGAAGGCAGTGTGTGTCCCCTGGGTCCCCTCCTTCATCTCAGCAAGGCGGAGGGGCCAGGGAGGCACAGCAGCTCTTTCCACTGCTGTGCCAACTCTTCTCTGTCTGATCATCGGACAAAAAAGCTCATTTCCTCCAGAATTTTCAACTTGCAGCACAACCAGGCGTAAGGAGGTAACAGGGCATCCTGGCAGGTGAGGGCTGTCACAGGGTGGTCGCTGAAGACCAGGAGCTTGGGTTGGTTGTTTTTATAGCTTTAAGGCACTCGCATGGCCAGCCATATTCTTCAGAACTGCTTTTTTCTGCCTGCCAGTGTTTCTGGGAATCGCCTTCCTTGTTATGGGGCTGCCTCCATGAGGTGTTTACCCACCTCAATTTAAGCTTCAGTTTCTCTATTTATTTTAATCAGCAGCAAGTCGTAAAACAACGCACCAGCAAAACGACCGAGCGTCTTCTTCAATGATGCCTTCCACGAACAGACCGAGTCTGAGTCCGGATAAGCACAGATGTTCCTAAAGGGAGAAAGCAAAGCAAGAACCCCGGACTTTCTTCTCTCTGACTTCTCATGGCACCTCCTGAGCTTGCTCAGCCAACACTTCCACCTAGTGGCCGGCTCCGCGCTGCTGGGATGCTGAAAGTCCTTGGCTGTAATAGGGGATCAGAACTTTCCGCAGAGGAAAAACTATAATCTTGTGGAATAATCAGGTTATTTCTCGTTAGTGAGGGGGTTCTGGGTTGTGTTGGGCCAGTCAGCATTCCCCTCCGAAGTGCAGGGCTGCTTATCATACAATGCTGTGTAGCTGCATGCGACTACCATGCACATTATAAAAGCAATCAGTAGTAAATTACTTCTGAGACAACACTCGGTTGCATGTAAATGATTGCTTTGGGTAGTCATTCGGAATAGATTAGTTTTGCAAAGTAAGTTTAAACAATCCTAGCAGGGGATTCTGCTTCCCTTAAGGGGACAAAGTGCACTGGCGAGCAGCCGGCGCAGAGAAGTGCACCCACACACGTCCCTCTGAGCCCTGCTCCTGCTCTGCTCCTGGCCCATATGCTTTCTGAGATAAATTACTCAAGCTCTTTGCCTTGCTTTCCTTACCTGGACCATGCAGATAACATTCTGAGGGCAGTTGGTAGGCTAACTACTGTGTTACTGGATTGGGTTATTATTTATACCAGCACAGAATTCCCTGAATAATAATCTCTGTGCTTGCTCTTTGATGGCTCACCTGGATCTTGGCATTGCAGGACTTGTAGAGGATAGTGAAGGAGAAAGCTGTTGTCAGATGCTCTCTCTTTCAGGGCACACCTGAGCAGGCCTGGGACCACAGCTAAGAAACACTGATTTTTTACTTTTAGAGCTAGGGTTTTATTTCACAACAGCATTGGGATATTGCCTTAGAGACTGGTGACAGCCAGCATCACCTGAAAAATGGCTAGAAAAATCCCACAGTGCAGTTAAATCTGTTTCCCAGACCCAGTCCCAATAAGCATCAATGCTCCCTACATTACTGTATACATTTCAACAGCAGTTAAATTCCCCCATGCGATGCCAATCCCCATGGCCACTACTTCCTCTGCAGAGCAAAAAGCAAGAAAATTAAAGCCTCAAAAGAAAGTACAAGCCCGAGAAATACATATTTTTCTGCACCACACTTACACAGTGAGGAAGAAGAGGTAACAGTGGACACTCAAGGGACAGTGAAGAATGGAAGCTCCTGAAGTCTCAACGCAATACCTTATTTGTTAGGTTATTCCTTCTCCTTCAAATGTATTGCTGAGGGATAAAGTCTCCAGGCAGCTACAAGAAAAAGCTTTACTATTACTCTTCTTTCAGGGCAGAACAGATCTGCTTAATACATTTTTAAAGACGATATTCATCTAGAAAGACTATCAATAATTAAGAGAAGAAAACAATATTATTATGGAAATTAAAGCACCCCTGTGGCTGTGAGAATATGGTATTTCCCAATGACTTACTGGTATCCCTCCCAGCTCCTGGACAAACAACACAGAGAGCAAGAGACATGAATACCCCAGAGGGACTACCCTGCTCAGTTCAGGTCGATGCAAAGCGCCGAGGCTCTGTAATTAAAGACAAGCTGTCAAAGGATTTTTCACAATTTTTCAGGTTTTCTTTGTTGTTTGCATTAGGGCAGTGAAAAATCCTTCCTCCCTCCTTGCCCTGTCATCATCAGGTGACTAAAGAGGCACCAGTTGTGATGAGCCATCAGGAATCACTCCTGCTCTCCCACGGTGGGGCAGCAAGACCTGTCAGAGCTCTGCACACCTCAACACACAGGGCTACATTGTCAGCTGTGGTGGTAGCATGAATATCCTGCTGCACTTCATGTTTTCAACACACTCTGCAAGTGTTAAATGGCCTGTGTGACCTGAGAAATGGAGGACTGGCCCTTGCCTGTGCATTTTAAAAGAACACTTGTACATTAGGGTCACGCACAGTCATGCATGGAGATACTGCAGCATATGTGACTATTACTTTAACAGGAGTTAACCCTGACCTAAAGTAGTCCCTGCCATAAAATTGCCGTGGGCAATATAGACCCTGTCCTTCTGCAGATGTCTGTGCTGCAGGCACCACTGCCTAGCAGATTGATTTAGGCTATTTTGGACACCAGTAGCTGTGTAGCCTTGGCAACATGTGGGTTTTCTGAGGCCTGCCTGGGGTGTACTTAGAGCAGACTTCACTTTCATTGAGGGCCAAAGTAGTCCCCAGACGCACAGGGATGTGCTAGTGACAAAGGACATTGCTGCTTTGATGCCCATAAGTGGAGGTTAAATATGAGGAATGGAGCAATGCCATAGGAGGAAATGGCTGGCTTCTCTGAATTTGTTAAAATCAGATCATTTTATTTCAACCCAGCAGTACTCATCTAGCCTGAGAAGGAAGAAGCTGCTCCCTCTTCCCAGTGAAAAACCACCGATGAGCTAGCACCCCATTTCCAGTGGGGATTTTGGGCAAAAACAAACAAACAAACATTTCTTCTTTCCCTCTTTCTTTCACACACCCTGATTCCCTCCTTCAAAGCAGTACTGGGATAAGCAGTCTTTCTGCAGTACATCTGTGGTGAAGCAGCCCCCTGAAATGGAATTATCACTCATCAGCTGAGCTGCCATAATTCACTGAGCTCAGGTGTTCCTGGCTCAGTCCAGAAAGGAAATAAAATTTATTGTCTCAAATGACCTCCATAAAGCCCCTAAGCTACATGAACTCACTTGCCCATGTCCCTGGAGTGTGCATGAATAAAGGGTTTCAGCCATTTCGTACCAGCTCTGCATCTAAAGAAACTTTTCCTGAAGTCTGCTCTACACTGGGAGCTAGGAATAAGATCAGCAAATTTTGGTTGGGCTTTAAATGTGGCTCCTGACTCTCTAAGGTGCTGGTAAGGACAGGCACACAACATCTAAGGACTTTGCTGCCTTCCAGTGTCTCCAGTAAACATGAGCGCCTTCACGTCAGACTGGGAGGTAAGTCACTAAACGACTCCAGTTTCAGCACAAGCCTGTTTTCCTTTGGGCAAGCAAGAGTTAATGCAATCATGTCACCTTTCCAGGGTGCACTGCGTCATCCCAATGCTCTGCCTGAATGCTAGGGTGGGTCCTTTATGGTCGGTGAGTGGCTCCCGTGCTACTCACAGTGCCGCTTCATTTACTTGCTATCTGGAAGACAGAGAAACAAATTGTGTGTCAGTGCCTACCTATTCTTCAGGGTTCATCCCAGAGAAGGAAATCAATGATTCAGCCTCTTCCTGAAGCATCTATGTTGAAACACAAGGAGAGTAATCTGACATTGTGTGTGTGTGTGTGTGTGTGCGCTTCAGCATTGCCATTCATCTTCACTCTCCAAATCAACAATTATCTGGAGTCCCCTAGGAGAGAAATGTGCTCCTCTCATAAGCTTGGAGTAATGACTTGGGAGCAGTGGTGTGTAACAGGATCCCCAGTGCTAGGCTTTGCCTGATAACTGCATACGCTAATAAAATAACTCTGAGTTGGTTCCAGTCCTTAATATTCCCTTACTACTATTCTATGGGGCCTGCACTGGGAAGAGAAACATCACTTGCCTGCTAACTAACATTGAACTGCAAGCCATGCTTAGCATCTTGCATGGGCCCTCATGAATTCAAGTGAGTTCTCTGTGTCTCTTCCATCTCATTGACCTGACAGGATGATCACTCCCTGCTACTGCACTGGCTCTGTCCCTTGTCAATAACCCATGAGGAAAAATTCTACATGGACACATCTCTTGCCTAATTTCTTGGTCTGTAACTTTTTTCTTTTTTTTTTTACCCTTTCTCACTGTGTAACTCAAGCCACTTGAGTGGAAGCAAAGACTGGTAGCCCTTAAGGTTTTTTTCTCCAAAAATCAAATTCCTTATTTCTCTGAAGGCCAAAGAAAAAGTTGAAGGAGGTGAGCCGAAGAGGTGCACAGAGAACCTTGCAATAAAATTTCTTGGCTTTGAGATGAGATGGTGCAGTGGACTCCAGGGTGTAGATCAAAAGAGGATGCTGAAATACATACCTGAAAAAAAATCATCTGTTAAACCAGGATTTACCTCTAACCAGGCTTGACATGGCCACTCCATTGCAGTCCCTTCATGCTCTGTGCCTATGTGCTCTTGTTTGTGCTTCTATGAATGGGGAGAGCAGAAGCTTGTATATTTGTTCTATGATGTTATTGATACTATTGATTATTAACTCAGTCCTGTACATAAGTCTGTTTGCCTCCTTACAGAAGTTATATTATTCATGCAATTTTTTCATTATATGTTAAAAGATGTCTGTCTCTCACCCAGGGGACCTTGACAATGGTTAAAATCACAGCCTATGCATGCAAGAGCAGCTCTAGAGCAGGAGAGCCACAGCACTCCTCTTGTGGTTCAATACACTGTGGATTCTTGTGCCTATGTGTATATGCATTTGTTTCAGTCAGCCCCTGCCTGGGTACGATAATAGCAGCAGAAGCCCAGACAAAGACACGGGTTAAGAAGCAGGCAGAAGCAGAGAAAAGATTGTAGAAAGGTGGAGGAAAAGAAGGGGAGGGAGGCAGGAAATTAAAAATAAGACAAATAATATATTAACATTTACCTTCTCTCATTTACAGTTCACAGATCTCTCTGCCAAGAAAGTATCACTCTTGTTTTGCCTGCCAGGAGACTCAGCACCAAAAGGGGACTCACTTGTTCAGGGTGCCCAGGCAGGAGGTAGCGCTGCCAGAGACACCATCACCTCTTGGGTCCCAACAGCCCTGTGCTCCAGCAGCCTTCCACTGCAATGGAGAAGCCCTTAGCTTCTGCCACCCCAACTGGGATGTGCTCCCAAGGGACATGGCTCTGCCAGAGACCACAGCTCTGATACCAGAAGACCACACTGTGGATGCCAGGACCATGGTATGGAGCAGAAGAAAGGCACTGTGTAGTGGTGCTGGGAGAAAATGGGGATCTGGGCTTATGGAAACAGGGCAACTGCCCAAAGTTCAACTTTCCTGACTGTGTGTGACAGTACCAGGGATGCTGAGGAACACCTTCTGAGTATGGCAGGTGATGGGGAGCAAGACAGCCTTGTCTTGTTGCTCTGTGCTACTTTGTCTACAGCTCTCTGTACTAAAAAGTTTATTTTTCCATAAATCATGAAGCAGCAGGGAATTTCCACAAGACTGACAGAAAGCTTGTGTTGAGCTAATATTTTAAAAGGGTAAAGGAGACAACCTAGGTAATTATAGGCCTGTCAGGCTGACATCGATCCCAGGTAAAATAATGGAGCAGCTAATAGGGGCAGTATAATTCATGCCCATCAGAGGGGGTTTCTGGAAAACAGACCCTGTCAAATGAACTTAATATCTTTCTTTTCTTTGATTACAAGTTCAGTTGATGAGGTCAATGGTAAACACTAAGATTTTCCAAAGCATTCAACTTGGTACCACACATCAGCTGGATTTAAATGCTAGAACAGAGTATATGGTAAATGGATTAATCACAGAATCATAAATTGGTTTGGGTTGGAAGGGACCTTAAGGATCATCTATGTCCAATGCCCCTTCAAGGGCAGCAACACCTCCCACTAGAACAAGTTGCTCCAAGTCCCATTTAACCTGCCCTTATAAAGTGACTTATTATTCTGAAAATATATTTGCACACAGAAAGCTGTCATCCTGCAGTTGTCTCATGGGTTGGGTCCCACAAGGTTAGGTGGGTGGCATGATGGTATTTTACATTCATGCCCATGATCTACTAAAATCAGCCACTAAAATCTGTCATAGTAAGGAAGGGTGGAAAAGTCTAAGGTGAGGTCACTGGTACAAACAGCTTCGTAATTTCTTGGTGAACTTGGCAGAAACAAGCATGGAAGAACTATATGTGTTTCGGTTCAGTCATATGTGGAGTAAATATAGCTAGAAACAGAAAATATAAGTGGTACCTACAGGATGAGGAATGTCTTTAAAAAGAAGTTATGGACTCCAATTAGTCAAGCACAAATTTCCACTGTGATAGTGTCACCAAAACAGCTGATAAAACACTTGACTGAGGCCACCTCTGAGGGAATTAAGGAGATAATTGCACTTACTCTTTGGAACTGGTGCAAACACACCAGGAGCCCAGACTGCTTAGCTCAAGAAATGGTTTGATGAGTGGAGATGTTCCAGAGAAGATCTGGGACAGCACTCCCAAGATTTGCAAACCTGCCTTCTGACACATGACTCCAAGAGCCAAACTGCTTGGTTTAACAGTGATGGCTGTGGGCATGAACTGACCACCACCTTTTGGCATCCATAGCAAAAGTACCATTGATTTAAGTGGAGTAGCTCCTTGCTGAGTGTTACCTGCCTCTGAAGCTGGTCCTTGATGCATAACTCTACTCCCAGTATTTATCTCCAGTGGCTGTTGGAGAGGAACATTTACTTGTCTTCTGTGTCAGGACACAGGACATTGCAACAACAGCAAAGATAACAGATCAAAAGTTCTACCTCAGTGCCAACTACCTATATAGTTTTATATGTTATTGTGTCCGCTCAGCACTGAGCAGCCTGCAAAGTTTCCTTTTTGCCCCAAATGGCTTCTTTTGCCTCACAGATATCAGG
>NW_009969339.1:1218241-1253417 GCF_000747805.2 Chaetura pelagica | reverse complement strand
CATGGACTGCCTAAGTGCATACCCTTTGCTGTGTTTTAAACCTTGATACCAAGTTGAGCTAGTACAGATGGTTGTACATTATTCATTGATTGCTAATTGTAATAAATGGCTCCATAGTGTGGACTTGTAATCTTATAAATAAGATTGCATGGCATCTGCATTGATGGTAGGCAGCATGTGGAAATGTTCTGCAGAGAGGTGAGCTCCCAGCCCCTGTGGATGCCACCCTGCATCTTAGCTGAGCAACTATTTTGTTTGTATTTCAATTAGCAAAGAGGTCATCAGATCCTTTGGGAAAAGAAAAAAAAAGAAAAAAAAAGAAAAAAAAAAAAAAAAAAGGTTGACCTCTAAACCCACTCTGGGGGGTGGATTTTCTTATTTGCTTAAAATTTTCCAGGTCCAAAAATAGAAAGTGTAGGTGACTAATAGACTTAAGATCTCCAAGGTGAGATGATGCTGGTGTCTGAAGAATATGCATTAGCACAGCCAGAAAAAGGAGAAATCCACTTAGAGCTGCTTCTCCTGTAAGATAAGCCCCCGGTTCACAGAGTGAGATGCCTCCTCCCTGCTGCAGCAGTGAATTAAGTTTGTCATTTGTTATTGTGTCTTGCCAGCACGCAAAATAGCAGCCCTGGGCTGTAATCTCCCTTCATCTGAGTCTGCAAGTAATTGCTGGCAGCCATGGAAACCAAACTTCCCACAGTCATTTATAAACTTGACCCTCCTTGCTTCCTTATTGCTGTGTTCAGCCGAACCCTTGATGGGGCTAAGTGGGGAGAGAGGAAATAATAAACTGCATTTGCAAACTAACGTTTGGCGGCGGGGCACAGAGAACTGGCCGGGAGCCCATCCTGCAAGTCGGAGCCCTTTCCAACGGCAGCACCAGGCTGTGCAGCAGGCTCACCGTGCAGGAGGTGGGGTGGTTAAACTCCGGTTAATGACTAACAGGCCTTTTTCTGCACCGCATGGGAGGTGAGGATGGCCTCCTCGCCTCCACATCCCACCACTGGCTTCCCTTGGACCTTTGGCTGTGCCACCTGACTTGCCTCCCGCCTGAGATCCCCCGGTTATAAACTGAAAATAGCCTGTTATCACAGTGTCACGATGAAGGTGAAATTATGAAGACCCCCGAGTAGCTCTGAGATTTGGGCCATAGCAGGCCAAAGAACTCATGTTGTTATTTTCCTGAAGGGTACAATAAAAATTCTAAAAATTTTTCCAACCCAGCTGAGCCTGAAGGACTGTGTCTCATTGACATCACTTGGAGTACTCAATCCCTCTGCTGTGTCCTAAAAAAGAGATCCAGGGAAAGCAGTGTCTGAGGGAACTCTTCCTTCTGCCTGCCCCTGCCCCCCAGGCACCTCCTGGGGCTTTTTCTACCAATGAGACTGGGTCTTGTCCCCACCTGGTCACAGCCAGCTTTGATAAGTGCAGGAGCAATGTCGCTTTGCAGGCAGCGAGAGCAGCAGAGGTAACTTGCAAGTTTTCTCACTGCCAGTTCAGGAAGATCTGTACCCAAAACCTTGACACAGGAAACCCCAAATTCAGTGCTTCTCCAAGCTTCTGTTGCTCTGGCTGTGAACACTTGGCCACCACTGTGGCTTGGACTAAGACTGCCAACCTGATCCACATTAACCACCAAATACCACAAGTATAACATCGAGATGAATGTTAATTTTACAACTTTGTGGGCAGCCAAAAACCTGATCATTTTATAATCACTATGAATTACCTACTGCACCAACAATGCACCCCAGGATGCCGTTGGCCTTCTTGGCCACAAGGGCACATTGCTGGCTCATGGTCATCCTCCTGTCTACCAGGACCCCCAGGTCCCTTTCACCTACAAAAGGAAAAGAATATACTTTGGTTTCATTATTTACCCAAGAGCTGTGTGCTAGTCATAAACTTTGGCCCCAGTGATTAAATTCTCTCATGTTCAGATTTGTTTCAAGCCAAGGTCTACATCTTGAGCCTAATGAAAACCGCTACAACTCTAGGAAGGATTTAGTCTCTTTCTTCCTCTTTATGTACTGCAACACATAGCTCCTGTCGTAGGAAAGAACAGCAGCTGCACAACACTCCCTTTTATTTCCCCAAATTAATGTAGCCATTTCATCTACTTTTCCCCTCAGCCTCCTTATTTACTTTTCCCATCTCTCTCCATTGTTAAAAAGACCCCATGGGGCTTGTAGGAGCTTTTGCACCCCTCTGCTGTACATCACAGACTGGCAATGTTGCAGGAGGGGAGTTCAAGTGGCAGCATTTGCTGCTTCCAGTTGCATCTGCTTAGATTTGGCCTATTAACACTAGTTGAACATCAGCCTTTCTTATCTGTGTTTTCCTTTGTAGAACTTGCTAGCAACTTGTTACTAAACTTAGTCAGGAGAAATGATGCATGGAGACATTCTTAAAAAATAACATGTTGTCACATAATTAATGAGTACACTATAATTATCTGGCATGAAGGGTCAGGATTAAGCTCAGAGGGAGGTCTTTTATTCCTGTATTTTCAGCATTCAGTCAGTTTGGCTTAATGTACCGAGTGTGTATTTGGCACACTTAGTTTTATAGAGGGACAGAGATCTTACTAGGCAAGTCCACTGTCCACAAAGCTCTTGGTAGCCTAGAGTCCACACACGAGCTGACCTGTTTAAAGCTATGCACACACAAGTGAAACTCATGCAGCAGAAGTACTTTCACAGCTAGCTGTCTTAGGGGAGGCTAAAGGGAGAGTATATGAACAAGAACACCAGATCAATAAACATACTAATAGCACCTTTTTCACAGGTTCCAGACCCACCCAATCCCACCCTGCAAACTAAAGAACATAATGCATCAGCTTGGAGGTCCTGTCTGTTGCTGGAGTCAGCTTCACTTCAGGTGTTCACCAACTCCTCTGCAGCACTGCCTACTGCCTGGATAGGCACCACCACCTGTGATTTGCCCTAACAAATTTAACTGGGCTTCAGGTGCAACACTGAATGAAACAGAATAAACCTACAGCTTTCTCAGCGCCTACTTAATTCAGTTGCTGTGATTCCTGTGTATTGACTTAACCTAAATTATTTACCAAGGGATGATTATTAGAAGAAGCAGTACATATGCTTGCCCTGTTCTTATTCTTCCCCAGGTGTCTGCTTATGGCCACAGTTAGTTCGGAGGGTGAGGTAAAGCTGCTGATTTTTTTGTTGTTGTTTCTTTCCAGGCTGATACATTACTGATGACTACAAAAGATATTTTATGGGTGAGGTGGAAGAAGACCCACCAAAACGTCCCATTGGCGACAAGGACAGACATCAGGATGTGGCACCTAAGCAGGAAGGATTGACCCCACCCTTTTCCCCTTCCCTGCCAGGTCCACGAAGGGGCTGTTTTGCTGCTGGCCATGCCACAGCACCATGGCTTGAGAATCTACAGCCACACTGGTACACTGTGGCACAGTGGCTAGGTGTTCGTGGGAGGGGGCTGCTGGAGCTGAAGGGCAGCAGCAATATCTCCTCCAGACAGGAGGAAGGAAGCTGGGGATCAGCACCAGTGTCGTAGGGTCTCAGCCCTGATGATCTGGAAGAACATAGTCAGCCCCACAGCACTGGGCACAGACCATCTCAGGAATGGGCAGCAAGTGTGAGATACAAAATCCTGAAATTTTCTCCAAAAAACCTCTTCTATTCCATTTTCTACCCACCCCACCACCCTCTTCCCCCAGATCCATGGCAGGATCCTTGTCCACTGGGTTTAGCTCAGTATTTATTAGCTTTACTGAAACTCTGGAGGGTTAGATATGTTACAGATAGTCTTTATGTTGTCAGCTGCTCTGTCTAAAAGCAGTGCTTGGGATTTGATTTTTAAAAGCTGTTTCTGGGGGTGCACAGCACTCTGGTGGCAATGCCTCCACAAGTGTTTGCACATGAGCTGCTTCTGAAGCCCATCTGTTCCTCTCAGTGTAGCAGGACTGGGCTGGGCTCTGCTGCTGTTCACCCCAAAGGACCAAGAGAAATGAGGGAAGACAGTGACTCATCTGGACCCATTCTTCAGCAGGAGGTAGGAAAGATGCAAGTGGGAAATGGCTAGGTATGCTTACTCCAAAATCTAACTGTGCATGGAAAATGGGCAGGCAGAGCATAAATAGTTATATCCTGAAGGGCTAACAGCTATGGTGCTAGTCAAACACGGAATTATAGAAAACAGGACCAGAAGTGCTCAAACAAGATATAGTCAGCCCCATTTTCACAAGGCATCATCTACTGTTTGTCTAGTCAACTCTTCAAAGCCTCCCACAGCAAAAGACATCACTGCCTTCCTAGGCAACCTACGCTACTGCTCTATCTGCCTTTACCATCAGAAAGCTTTGTCCTAATGCCAAACGTAAATGTCTCTTTCTACACCATAAGGCCATTATTTCTTTCCCTCACCACAGCAGGCAGGAAAAAAAAGAGCACATCACTGTTCTCCTTACTGTGGCTTTTTTTGTGTTTAGAGATCACTATCACGTCTGCCTTCAGACTCTTCTTCTCTAGGTTAAGCCCAGTTCCTTTGCTCTTTCCTCAGCTGTTGTTTTCCACCCTCTCTACTCTCTGACTGTTACCAGTCAGCTCAGACCTCTCTTGAAGTGTGGTGATACCATGGCCAAAAGAGAACCCAGCAGTCTTCCAACTGGTGGCTGTCCTTGGACAATAGACTATTTTCCAGGGCCACTTTTTGCATTAGTCATTTAAAACCCTGCCTTCCAGGTGTGTGTAGAGCCCCTTACAGCTCACCTTCATCTGTAGATTTTATAATTCCCTAGCCAACCCACCAAGCTGGTAATGAAAACATGGTATTATAGGAGACCCAGAGTATTCACTCAATAAATCTTTACAGTCTGACAGCAAATCATTGAAAACTTATCTTTAGATCTCTTTATCCCTTTTTAGTTAGCCTATTTTTCAGTTTGTGTAGCTCAACTGCTGTTGCATACAGACATCCTGCTGTTGCCACAGTTTGTACAGTCAAAGCACTAGCAGCTGAACAGTGTGAGATTAACCCTTTCCAAGGGGGTAAATCTAGGTGCACCCTCCAAAGAAGGGAGAGGGCTCCTTTCAGGAGCTCTTCACACAAGAACATCACTAGACATGGCTGATCTCCACTTCCGGTAATGGCAGTAAATGAAAGACTAGATTTCATGGTGTATTTAACAAGGGAAAGCTTTCTGGAGCCATTAAGTTACTAATGTCCATGTATGCAGACCTGAAAGAAAGGTGCTGGATTGATGGATGTACTTGTCATATTTATGGTTTGTAGCAGAGTGATGAATGTGCTTTGTAGTTTATAATGCAATGCTCATTTAACTCTCTTTTTTAGGATCAGTTTGATTTACAGACACCAGCATTAATATTGCATTTCAGTGGGGTGACAGGGATAACATTATATCACAGAGATTTGTCAATTAGTCTTGTATGACAAAGCCAGGCTCCAAACGGAGCTCTCCGACTGAGATCTAATCCTGGCAAAAATTGTTTCTTTCTAAATACATCTCAGGTGCTGGATTGACCCACTGATTAAAAACCTTACCCAGTGTTTTGCAGAAACCCTAATTTACAGGGCTAAAACTTCAGCTGTCTCAGTGAGTCAGTTTCCAAAGGTGTGCTCCAGGATACCACTGGGAATAAAACTTCTTCTGATGGGTGCAATGTGGACAGGTAGGGCATGTAGCTATAGGACAAGGGGTAAGGGCTTTAAGCTGGAAGAGGGTAGATTTAGGTTAGACATTATAAATAAATTATTTCCTGTGAGGGTGGTAAGGCACTGGAACAGGTTGCCCAGATTGGTTATGGATGCCCCCCCCCTTGAAGTCTTCAAAACCAGGTTGCTTGGGGCAACTTGGTCCAGTGGGTGGGTTCCCTGCCCATGCAGGGGGGTTGGAATTAGATGATCTTTAAGGTCCCTTCAACCCCAAACCAGTCTGTGATTCTGCAATATAGCACGTCACTGGCTGTTGCTGACTGGTGTAAGGTACATTTCTCAGGTATCACAACCCAGCTGTAAACAGCACACCCTAGCACTGTCCCTGCCTTATTTTTCCATGATGGCTAGTGGTTTGGAGTACCTTTGGTTTTATTACCCATGGAGAAGCACTTGACATGGAGAAGCATGCACCAGAAATCTCTAATTGTGTAAGTCAGTGCAGGCACATGGTACTAACGAGAGCATTGATTTGTCACATTCAGCACACATCAGCCTCCGTGGTTTCAATCTCTGCTCAGCCATAGACTCTTCTGATTTTTCTTAGCAAGTTTCTTCCTTCATCAGCCTCATCTCTCCCCTCTCTTTAAAGCTAATTGAGTACTTACCTCACACAAGTCATGAGCAATTGGACAGTGCTCCAAAACCACAAGGCACACACGTGGTTTAAGCTTTTTCATCCCAGTAGGGAAAATGGTGGAAAAACAAGCCTACTTGTAACACAAAATAACATGATGCTATTTCTGGTAGGATCTTCCATATTCATTTAGCTCAACTTGCATTGCAAGGTTACTGGGAATGCAGTTAGTTATCAAAATAAACATAGCAAAACATAGAGAGTTGGTGAAGGCAAGAAATTTAGAAAAGTGAAAATGTGTGCAGACAAAGGAGCCAAGACAGCAATTTCAATCAGCCAACACACCTAGTTATTCTTGGTTCACTTTCTCAGACTCTTTGGACTATGTTTACTGCTGCAACTTTTATGACAGCTTCTCCTTGAGAATCCATTATAGACTTGATTTGGTCCCTGGAACAGAGACATTTTAAGCATTTGGGTGGCATGAGAGACAAAAAGCCAGGTGCACATCTGCCCGGTGCTGGATGGGCGCCCAGAGGTCAGGCTGCAGGAGCACAAAGTGGGGGCAGCTTTGTTTCAAGATGGGAGGGGCAGATCTGGCCAGGGATGCTGTCAGGGATGGGGGCAGAGATATGCCTGCTGATGGAGGGGTCCTGGGACAGAGCTGGAACTGGGCTGGCGGCGTAAAGATGTGGTCAGGTTTGGGAAGGAATCTCATCTGTTGGCTCAAACAAAGCCAAACCCTCCTGATTTGGAAAGTTTTTGAAGGCTAGTGAGAGCACCCTCAGATAGCCCCTGAAAAATGCCTCCCTAGCAGTGGAAAATGCTCACAATAAACCATCTGTTAGCAGTGATGTGGCAGTCAGTCTCTGTCACGAGAAAGGCCACAGACAACTTATATTTTGCTCTGATGTGGGTCTTCTGCTGGTTAGTTCTTGTTGCTATTTTTAAGCCAGGGCACTTTATGCCTTCAACTTTCCCCTTTTTCTTTTTCTTTTTTTTTTTTTTTTTTCCATCAGATGGCCATGAACTCTCCTGCAGTCAGCAGAAATTTGTATCCTTCAGCAGTAATAGATCCATCAAGAATAGACTGAGGTAACAGAATGCAGAAATGCATATTTGAGATGCTGTTCATTTTAATAAACTACAGTGCATGAATAGAATGCATATTGAATCTAACACGTACTGGCATGAAATAATTCTTACTAAGTGGTGTCTGGAGTCAGTTTTCAATCTAATTTCCCCTTCCTAGATGTTGTTATGAATAGATTTTATAAAGATCAGTAAATTAATTTTTTTAGCATCATGTGGCAGGTTTTCCCTATGATGAAGAGCACTAGTCTGGTTAAGTATCCACCTGTACAGTTAAGGGACTGAGACTGTTTGCTGGCCCCAATAAGCTGAAACTCATCTGAATGCACCTCATAAGAGAAAAAATTGAATTTTCCAGAGGTCCAGCAGGTTTTTGGAAAGTTAAGGCTCATGTCAAGGTTAATTAGGAGATAACTTTGGAACAGCACCAAGGTATCTGGCCCAACAAGGAAGACAGAGCCATCAGCCTGGCCCTCATCCAGCTCTGCCAATGCTCTGTGAGGCTGGATGCAGCCCTGCATCCAGGCAGGCTCCTTCAGATGCCCTAGGATGGGCTGGTGGGAGGGATGACTCTGCTAAGGTGAACTCAGCTCTCCACTGTGGCCCCTCTCAATGCTTCCGCCCTTTCTCCCCATTGCACCCTTCAAACTGGGACTCCAGCAGGAGGGAAACAGCTCCACACAGACATGGTTTCTTTCTCTAGATCTTGTTATTATTTTTATTATTCAAGCCATGAAGTGTGCAGTTCCAAAGCCAAGAGGAACGCTGTGATTATACAGCCTGCCTGTGGTGGGCAATGGGAACAGAGGTGGTATTTGTCCTCATCAGTAGTGTTCAGAAAGAACAGCAGAAATACTGCCCTCAGGCACAGAGCCTGTGCATGGATGAACATGTTTGGTGGACATTTCATATTAAAACAAGTCGGGGAAGGACAATATGGTATGTCACAGTCATTAAAAGGAGAAAGATGCTCATTTCCCCAAAGACTTTACTACAGGGCTTCAGCCCAAAGTAGCTAGCACCTTATGCCACGTGGCTGCCATCCAGAACCCTATCATGTGACCCCCTTGCTGGAGGAGAGTTCTGTCTAAATAAATCCCTCTTTGTGACTACTGGCTTCATCATGAAATCTAAGGCAGCCTTTTCCTCCACAACAATATGCTGGATCCAGCCCAGCTTTTTAGCACCCAGAGCTGTTGCCATCTGCTGGGTGGTCAGGCTCAGTCCAGTTCCTTGCTGGGGAAAAAAACAAGGACACCTCCCCACAGAGCTCCCCAGCTTTTGGCAGAGCCCACAGGATGGGGCAGCATGAGGAGCACCTCGTCATCCCCTGGAGTTGTACCTCTAGGTCCAGGCCATTGCAGGGATGTGTTGCCCCACTCATCTCCCTGGAGAGAGCCAGGCATGGTCCAGCTCTTCCCACCAGCAGAAACCTCCTGCTGACTCTCTCTGCCTATGAAGCATATGGACACATTGGGCTTAATTCACAGGTCGTGGGACTTAGAGCACACTTAACCGTTTAGTCAAGGCATAGCTCTGACAGGTCTGAACAGACTCGAGTGGATAAAGGTCTCCCCACCACTCCAAATTCTTGCAACTCCAAACCAACCACATAGCTGGGGTGAGCAGCAGAGACCGAGCTGCAGGCATGTTATCAAATAGCTGCTGCACAGCCTGCTTAGTGTCCACTTGATGCCAGTCTTTGTCAGCATCAGTATCCTGATTTCTCTTGCTACAAACAAAGGTTAAGTGAGTCCAATTACTTTAGTAAGGTAATATCAGTAATGCTACTAATTACAGCAATTGCATTACGGATCATTGGTTAGCAATTACCATGTCAAGTGCTTGGCAATTTTATTCAAGAATCACTCATATCTGTCATGGAACAGAAATGTCTTCTTGGCTTTGCTGGTTTCCAGTCTGTATAAATGACCTTAAAAGTTTGGGTGAAGACTTTCACCCAAAAGTGTGGGTGTAGTTTCACAGCACAAAAGACTATGAAGGTGACAGTAAGAGAGGGCTGTTGGGCTGATACCATACACAAATTAAAATTCATTACTTTGAGTCCTAAATAGTTTAAGAAAACAGGATCCTGATCAAGTAAAATGGCTCCAGTTTGTGTGGTATTGACATGTTTTTCTAATAAGAGGCATTGTTATCCTCACAGCCTCCCTGGAGAGTTTTGGCATGTCTTGTTTTATTTGAATAAATAATTAATTTAATTTAATTAATATCATCCAACAGCCTGGAGACAGGTTATACTAATTCAAGATTCATGGCAGGGTCTAAGTATGTAGATGGTAACCACAGAGATGTTTGGGGTTTTTTTCTTTAAATTAAATTTGAGGTCCTTGAAAGCTCACTCTGTCCTGTAAATTTTCCTCTGAAACTGTAGCTCTGCTGCCACACCTGCTGCTGGTTTCTCTTTTATCTCCCTGATGTACTCATAAATATTCACTTTCCTCTTCTTCCTTCTTCGGGCTCCAGGCAGAGAGGTGGTAGGATGGGGAGAAGGGAGGGAGATACATGGAGTGAGAGCATTCGTGAAATCCCTAGTGAGTGGGGCAACTGGCCCTTGTAGTTTGTTAGTTTGTGTTGAGCACCTTCATGACAATGGGAAGTGCTGTTGTACAAAAGCATCAGTTCATTCCTTTTTTTTCTCCATGGGACCATTTGGCCTGTCCTGAAGACCATGTATCCAGTACATTGCTTGATTGTGCTTCAAGTGGGCCAGACTTGAGGTCACTGTTTTCACCTGACTTCAAGGGTACAGCATGGACCACAGCCTAGTCCTATGCTCAGTAAGCCCAAGTCCATGATGGGTGGCTAGAGATCATTGTTGCCCTTCCAGTTGCTTTGTGGTTCATGCAAATTCATTTCCACCAATGTCATCACCAGGGGATGCAGGAGGATTCATCTACATGGTCCATGAGAGTGCACCAAGGAGACATCAGCACCAATTCCCATCCAAGCAAAAGGGATGCAGTTTAGTGGTGGACTTGCCAGTGTTAAGGTTGGACTCAGCGATCTTAAGGGTCTTTTCCAACCTAGATGAATTCATGATTCTGTAATACAGCTTGAGAAACAAGGAGCAGCCCTGATGCAAACAAGCACAAACCCTTGCTATCTGGGCTGCACCACTTCCACCACCTGAGAGACACTTTGTGCTACATGGATGTAGGGAGCTCAAATAAATACAAGATCTGAGGGAAGAAAAGAGACACTTTAGTCCCCTGCACACTCTATGCAAACCCCCTTATCACCATCAGGCACAAGACAAGAGTGCTGGAGCACTGCACAAGGGTAGGATCCCCTTCCACCTACTCTCTCTAGTCCAAAAATTATGCCTCTCACCAGGAAAGTTAAAATGTGCCTCTTGTAGCTGAGAAAGGGCTGTGAAAATTCACAGCATTGCCACTCCATCCTTAGCACTGGGACTAAACACCACACTGCTAAAGGAGAAGGTACAGCTGACTGATTCCTGATTTCTCAGCATATCCATTCCTGAGCAAAGCATCCCTTGCTTATACCGTGCTAGGACTAGTTCCCTGGCTGAATAAAACACTACAGGCTGCAGAGCTGTCATTCTGGCACTGCTCACCAACACTAAATTCAATTTGGAAAAGGAGAAAATAAAAAGTAAGAACATATCTGTTGGTTCTTGGCATTAATCAGAGAAAATTACTTTAATTCGGTGACAACTAAAATAATGTCAAGGCAATTGGAATGCAATGGCCAGCAGGCCACCTCAAACTCAACAGCAGTATAGTCTTTGTGCCAATTTAAGAATTGAATTTTCTCAGAGGTTTTTCATATGTATAATTAGATTTGCATATAGGACCTCCATAATATGCCAAGCCAACAGTCCTAAAGACTGCAGTCCTTTGTTTTTAAACAAAACAGATTCAACCCAGGGAAGAGATGCTGCCCATGCAGGCAGTCACAGCATGTCCATCCAAGATACAGTTAATCTAGATTGTTGAATAGTTAATGACCAGCACTGGTACCAGTGCCAGTGTAGTTTGAGCAAAGATTATTATCCCCATAATAGTGTTTTACCACCTCTGACTTTTAATCAGGAGCAACCAGGCTGTGGCTCTTGAACCAAGACTCCCAAGCAATGCAAGTACAGCTCAAACGTAGGATATATCCCACAACAGGGCATGTCAGTGCAGGACCTGCAGGTAATCCTTATCCCCAGCTGTGATGGGAAGTGGATTAAACCACCAAAGCCCCATCCTTATGTCTGAGTTATACAGGTCCCCTCTCACCATGGAGAAATAGGAATCCTGGCCAGGCTTTGTCAATCCCTGCCTATAAACCTCTTACATAATTACCCTCAGGCTTGGCTCTAGGAAGTATGTGCTTTCTTCTGACACTTGGCTGGAGAAAGATGTTGACATGATTTTTTTAGGGTCAGGAAAACTTGATGCATCTATCCCATAGGCAGTCTTAAGCTGTCAGAAGTATTCCTCAGAGAAGTGTGATTGGCACTTGGTCACCTCTAGTCCCCTCTGAATCTGAGCCTGGAGAGTCTTTTGGTTTTCATGCTTAATTCCTCAAATCCAATCTAGCTTGCAATGAATCTGCTTTTGGGATTTCTTGCTTGGTAGAATGAGAAAACTAGCTTGTTAAAACATCCACAGTGCTAACTGCATGGGAGCATCTCCCCTATCTGTACTTCTGGCACAGAACGGAGGGTGTAACAACAGGGCACAGCAAAACCCACATTATTCTGTCAGAAACTATTCTAGCTGGTAAATTTTAAGCTCTTACTTCTGATCATGAGATCCCGGCAAACATATCAAGATTTTAGCACCTGGTCTCATTATTCAGAATCATTTGATGAGCATTTTGTGCAAACATGTTTAACTGAACATGGATCATCCACAAATCATTTGGTGTGACCTTCATTCAAGAGTTCAGCATTCACAGACTGCCAAGGGACCTGTCAGGTACACCAGTGTTTTCAGCCTTGATTTCTTCAGGCTGAAAAAGCGGAACTATTCCTAGGAAGAAGGGTCAGAGGAGAAGGCAAGCACAGAAGATCATAGGACATTTTGCTTTTCCATGAGATAAAGTATGCCCTCAGACTGTGAAGTCAAGGCTCAAATGTAGAGATATTTTCATTCCTTCCTGACTAAAGGGTCAAGAAAGTCGTAAGCCTGATCGATAGGCCATTTGGAAAACTTTGCCTCCCATTTTCTCCTCATGGTCTCAAAACATAATAGCACTTGCATATATGAGGGTGATCCTCTTGACAGTCTAATGTCTCTTTCTCCATGCTTTTCACATTTATTAATTGTTTTAGCATTGGGGGTCTGGACTGAGCTATTAAATGGCCTGAAGTGTTATGCAGTCCCCTTTGTAACACAGCTCCCACAGATGCACCCACTCTCCTCCTCCCTGTTTGTCTGTCTTAATTTTGCTGTTTCTCCTGGAGCCAGAAAAGGTGTAAAGAGGAAAGAACCACCTGTGACAGACAAAAGTGACAACACTTGACAAAAGCTGCTCCTACACCACAGTGATGGGTGAGAGGAACCTAGATAAAATAAAATCTGACTGACAGCATCAGTGCTAGATCTCTCACCTGGGGTTTTGGCATTATAATGCTAAGGGTCCCATCTTGACTGCAATAATATTTCATATACCTGCCAAGCATGCTGATTTCAATATATTCATCTCCCAGTTTCTGTCACCAACTATCATGGTTCATCACAGTCACTGCTGCATTCTTAAGAATCCTTCCTCTCTGTGTATGTGTATGCTTGTAGCCCAGATGGAAAAGAGCTCCACCTGATCAACAGCAATCTCAGTGGAGGGCAACACCTGGGGATTTAGGAAAAATTCACAAGTCTGCCCTGCCATGCCAGTTTGAGGAACAGTCCACAGTTAGTCCAAGTGTCCTCTCCAGCTGGCCATGCACAATACAGGTGAAGGATGAGGTGACAAGGAAGAGAATAGGGTTTGTCCATTTAAATGGCACTTACCAGGAAGCTATCCTGATTAGATCAGTATGTGAAGAGTGTGCAGATGAATGGGGATTTTACCCCAAAACTCTGCAGGAAACCAGGCAGATAACAATTTTGCCTGGCCAAAGTGGTCACTGGAAGGACACCATGCAACATTTAATGAGCTGATAGCATAGTCAATAGGATGAGATCATCCCATGATTTCTGACTGTCCCAGTGGCAGAGTAGAGCAATAAAAAACTTCAGTTATAAGCCATGGCTGCTGTTGAATAAAAGAAAAAGACTAGTCAGAAGACCACTGGTGTGAAAAGAAATGTTAGGGCCACTGACATGTAATCCCTACTTCAGAAAATACTGCAAAAAAACAGTGAGTTGAGAGCCTTGTGTTTCCCTTAATGCTGGAAATGGCTAATGGCTACTCAGGACACAGAGATGTCACCACTGATGTTTTCAGTGAAGACTCCAGTGCTAATAAACTTCTCTAATTCATTATTTTCTCATAGACAAGCTCTTCAAACAACCATACATTTTCCATCACCATCCTCCTTTGAAGATAGAATTCCAAACAAAACTGAATCCCAGCCTCCAAAAGTGACAGCCCAGCCCACATTTCACTCTGTGTGAAGGATCCATGGCACACTAGAAGGCTGTAATTTTATCTTTCAGTCCCAGCTTTTGAAATGGCAAGTTCCCTAATTCTTGGCAGAAATGCCCTGGGACTCACATCACAGCAGATTTGCTGCTTTACTTCTCTTTTGTTCACTTTTTTCTCAAGCAGATGGAGTTTCATGGTCAATGAATAATGAAACCATCTCTTTCCAAAGAACAAAACATGATAGTTGCTACCCTGCTTAAGAAAAGACAAAGCAAAGATAAATGTGAGAATTGAGTCCATGCTTCAGCTCTGAGCCCAGATTCCAGTTACTCTGGAGAGCACTCAAAAGCCATGTGCTGGGCTTGACGTGTATCTTTTTTCTTTGACAGAGTGTTCATCTTGTCAGTCTGACAATAATGTTGGATTCTCATAAGCACTTTGCAAACCAACATGTACATCATTAACATCTCTCCCATCCATGCCCTGCTGTATTCCTATTCAGTGGCCACCCTTCCACCTCAACTGACTCTTTGGCTGCAGAAATGCTGCTCTATTGCCTCTACTCCAGAAGCACCCTGCAGTGGTGGAACTGAGCGCTGGTGTCCCTAGTGTTATTGCAGCACCCTGTCCCTGCTGCATCAGAGGAAAGGCAAGAAAAGAGTCACTGGATAAATGACAGTGTCCAAGCTAACTGTGGACTCTGACAAATAAGCTCTGCCTAATGGAGTTGTATCAGGTCAAAGAAGGGTTGTCCCTTGCCACCCAACCCTCCCCCCCTTCCGCCCCTCTGCCTGGAGCTGACAATCCTGAAGCACAGAGTGCACCAACTCCTGTCTTAGGGCAGCCACGAAGGTGAGCTTTTAAGATTCCATTCCAGGAATGAGAGAATCTGAGTCGAGGCTCATGTCCTCTTCAAACGCCTCCAGAGTGAGGCAGAAACCCCTCACAAGAGTAGTGCACAGGGGTTGGCATGTTGACACTCACTCCAGCTGCCTGCCTCCTGGCAAGATGTCCATCCTGCCTCAGGAGCAGGATTTTTGAAGTTTTACCCCAAAACATGTGATTTTATACCTGCCTTTCTTGCCTTGCCTCAGGTAGCCACAGCTGTTCTAAAAGGGCTGTGAAATTAGTCCGGCCTCTTCAAAATCCAGCCACAGCCTTTGTCTCCATGATGTGAGGGAGGGGGACAACAAGTTCCATCGATAAACTACATGCAACATTTTTAAAAGAAAAAAGATATCTTTTTATCAGCTCTAAAGCAGCTGCCCTTTAATTTCAGTGAGTGACCCCTTGTTCCCTTGTTGCAGGATAGGGTTAAAAAAAAAAAAGGAAAGGAAAGCAAGGAGCAATCAATTTCACTTTCCATCTTTAATCATTGTGAATGTCTCAGACAAGTCTCATTTCTGGCTAAAGAGTCCCTGTGATCTCTCATCATCTATAAATTCAATGACACTTCTATCTTCATTGACCTTCTCTGGACCTTTCAATATCTCCTACATTTTTCTTCACCTGACAAACAACCATTTCTGACCCACCATCAGCCCTATCCTTCCTGTCCTCCCCTGGCTGCTGCATTATTCAGCCAGTCCCTGATTATTGCTTCCTTCTGACTATTTAAAAGTAGATACTGGAGTCCCTGTTTTCAAAGCAAAGTACTTTATTTTAGGCAGATTGTCAGCACCAGAACAAGTTGATAAAATCTCTACATAAAGCCCAGAAGAACATTTTTAAAGTGAGTTATCCCCTCATTCCAACTACTAACATGCACGTAGAGCTGGAATGTGATATTGCTGTTGACAAGCCTAGAGAGAACAACAGGAGCAGTTTTCATTGCTACAGCATCAACTTGCTTTAGAAGCTGCTCCTGGTTTAGCTATTTTGAACTTATTCACCCCTAAAGGAAGCTGTAGTTTTTGGACTGGCCACAACATGGGTCACAGGAAACACAGTATGTGTTGCTACCAAAGAATGTTGTCCAGGGAGGTTGTGGATGCCCCCTCCCTGGAGGTGTTCAAGGCCAGGTTGGATGAGGCTTTGTGCAGCCTGGTCTGGTGGGAGGTGTCCCTGCTTATAGCAAGGGGGTTGGAACTAGATTGTCTTTAAGGTCCCTTCCATCCTTAACCATTTTGTGATTCTATGATTGTTAACGCATTGTATTCAAAAGCCTCATTGTCCCTCTCTATAAAATAGTCCATGATGCTGCTGACCTGCTTTAAATAAAGTTTGAGGGCTGCTAATGAAGATCTTCTCCAGAACATTACATCTGCCCATCCTCATGGGATGTGAAAGCAAGGACGTGTTCTTCCAGCCCTAGGCATTGCTGTCTCACAGCATCTACCCTAAAGCATTGCACAGGCCACTGATCTGTCTGAGAAGAACACATGAGCCTTTCTAAGCCTGGCCTTCTCCCTCTTCTTTCCAGACTTCATTCAGCAACAAAACATTTAATGTTGAAGACACTGAAGGAGTCAACACTGTCCGTGAAGATGGCACCAAGTGAAACAAAAAGGTGTAATGTGTATAGCACAGCTGCTTTTGTAGGCTGTCTGCAAACCTGCTCAGTGCTGCAACACCAGACTTGCTCTTTCTTTTGAAATTTGCTGCAGACCCCTGGCTTTTTTTTTTTTTTTTTTTTTTTTCATGAAGCCTGAGATACTGAAAAGCAGCTAGAGCCTTCTCCCAATCCTTTCCTTTCATCTTCTTGCTAAGACTCCCTGCTTCCCACAATACTACTGCACTGACATTCCAACTACCTCAGCTTAACTAGTTTCTGCTGCCAGCCCTCTGCAGGACAGCTCTCTGGCAGTGCAGGGATGGGTTAAGAAGAAAAAGTTTCTTTGCTATGCCTGACACCTGGAAAAGTGGCTGAAAGCTATGATTATCAGGTGTTGTGCTGGCCAAGGCCAGAAACAGTGACCTCCTGTAAATCCAGAGCCATAGCCTCTTCATTCTGTTAACCACTGACCTTGAGGAGAAAATAATCTGCTACTGAGCAACATTACGATGGAGTACATGCAACGTGGGCACCTCTGGTGATACTTGCCTGTCTTTGTTTTACTATTTATATCTGTAATCATCCTGGAGAGAGAAATTAATTGCAGCCTGTCTCCCTATCCAGAGATTCTGTTCATATTACAAACACCTGAAAGCGCAACTCAAGCAGTTTCTGATTATCAGTGAAAGCTTCAAACTGGAATACAAGCTTCTTAATTAATCTCTCCCTCTTTTCCAGTGATGATTTCATGATGTTTGTGGAAAAAAAAAAAAAAAAAAAAAAAAAAAAAAAAGATGAAGAAGAATGCAGCTATGAGAAACTGAGAGAGAAAACAATTTTCTCCTATTTAGAGGTAATTGAAGGGGAGAAGCTGGAGCTAGATGCTGGCAGGAGGTTTCAGGCATCACGTGTGGCATTTTTCCTTCACTAGAACAATGATGTAAGTTGGGTAATAAAACTGAGCATCCCATTTTCATGGTCCTTCACTTCCCTAAGGTTCTCAGGGCTCCTCTTCCACTTGCTGAAAAATAAGATATTTTGATCCAGATTTTTCAAGAAAGGTGCAGAGATGTTAACGCAGGTGTGTCTGCCCATTCAGTTGTCTGTCTTCCCTTCCCTCACTCCCCTGAGCTCACTGCACAATTTTAGCTGAATTTCACTGCCATGACAGATTTTCATGAAGAAAAAAAAAAAAAAGAAAAAAAAAAAAAGATAAAAGATGCCTGGGTAGAGGACAAAGTCCTGCATTCAACTGACAATTGACTGCAAGACAAAACTTATTGAAACCAGGCCTCGTTAGTTCCATGCTTCACAGACTGTTCACTTCTTTCTTCTTGTGTACCTTTCAGACTCCCAGCAGGTCTTCACCACTTCTTGGGTCCCTCAACAGTGCCCTCTCTGGGTACTGACTCCTCTCCAACTTTGCTGTCCTTAACGGGGAACGAGGAAGGGAAGAATTGCCACTCCTACCCGCCACCATGTCCACTTGTCTCTCTGGCTGCTTAGGCAGAGCAGAGGCTTTGTTTTCCCTGTTTCTCTTGTAATGATATAAATTTGTTCCCACCTTCCTCAAACTGACCTTCCTGGAGAGGACAATTATTTTCCTTGTGAATACTACCCCACAGGTGACTTTCCTCTTACTAGGTCACTACAACTCTGCTAATCCACTGTCACTCAAAAGGAGAAGACCATGTCAAGGCCCAAGGATATCAAGGGAGAGCATCAAGGGCCACTAACAGACTGCATGGCCAACACAGGAGCAGGGAATCATCACCACCAAAACTCAAAATCAACTATCCAGGGATGCTAGCAAAGGCAGCAAGTGAGGTCAGTCCTCCCCACCTGACCATCAAGGTTGTACATGTGAGGCAACACAGCAAAGGCAGGGACTCTCTCCCTCAGAGCAGTGCCAACATCTGGGGGAACCTGCCTAAGGCTGCTGGGGTGACTAAGAAGGTTATGTTAAGCTGTCTCTTGCTGGAGGGTTCACCACTTGACTGCTTGCTTTGGAGGGGGAGCATATGATGGAGTGCATGATAAAGGGCTCCTCTGCAAAGCCCCTGCTCAGCACTCAGATAAGCAGCTTGTACCTGAAGGCAGTGTTTATTTCTGAGTTAATTCCTCTCCCTTAGAGGTTACAGAGGAATTTGAGCCATTTGTTCTCAGAAGAAAACAAGGACAATTCTCTTCCCTCAGCCATATATACGGGAACCCTGAAGGAGGCTGGATGCTTCCTATCATGCACCTGAGCTATCTCCATAGTTGTTGTAAAACTCATTGGATCTGCAACATTACATCTCCTTCTCATAAAAACAAGGCTAATAAAAGGCTAACAAAACCATCAAGTTCCAGTCCTCCTGCCTTCAAACAAGTGACTTCTAAACAGGCCAACTGGTGAGGCTGAATGAAGAGGGTCAGAGACTGTCATATCCCAACAAGTCAGTGAACAAAAGCTGTCTGAATGGTAGAGAGAGACTCTTGTATAGCACAGCTGAGAAACAGCTTTCAAGGGTGTGCTCAGCTCTCACAGAGATGAGAGGATCCATAAGGAAGAGTCATTTGAGGACACCCTGACCATAAGAAGACCTTGAGGTGGAACTTACCTCCCCACAAAGCCAGGATAGGGCTTTGTGCAATATGGTCTAGTGGAAGGTGTCCCTGCCCTTGCAGGGGGTTTGGAACAAGATGGTCTTCTAGGTCCCTTCCAACCCAAGCCATTCTATGATTCTATGATTCTAAATCCCAAGGATGCCACACTGCATTGCTGCTCATACCTCCTGGTTTCTTTCCTCCTGTTCCGTCCCTACGGCTCCCTGCCTACTGGACACCCCTCTTTTGAGCACAGGGCCAGAGTCTCAGGACTGGTCCATCCATGCCTCCCTGATGAACCTAGAGAAAAAGTGTTTGCATAAAAGAAGGGGAAAGAAAGGAGAAGAGGAACGGTAGGACACAGCTATTCAGGAAAACCAGGTGAGACACAGAAGGCCCAGTTGGCAGCTACTGAAAGGAATGAGCATCGCATTGCACCACAGTGAAATTCTGCTCAGCTTTTCTCACAAACGTTTCTGACAGATGAGTTCAATACCCCGTGTCTCACTTCATTTTGCTCCTCTCTCATCTGCTGGCAAGGGATTTTGATTCATGCAAGCATGAGCAGACAAGCACCTTTTGCTATCTGATGGTGTTTTTCAACCACCTCAAAGAGTTTGAGGCTGGACAAGCCTTTGAAAACAGACATCAAAAGAACCAGGCCATACCACAGCTTCTTAGCTGACCAACTGATCTGAGAGCTGCCTCACCTTGAAACACAACTTACAGCACTGTAGCCATTCATTACAAGACTAATTGTGTTAAACTAAAATGACACCAGGCAGGGAAGGCAAAGTTGGCTTCTGTAAAAAGCAAATACTGTGGTGAATGCTCCAGCAGCAGGGCTACCAGGTGAGACAACAAAAGCTACCCAAGCATAGCGGAAAACATAATGGGATGAAATCATCCACGTATCACTTATCTGCTTTGAGTTGACATGGAAGAACAATCCATCTTTCTTTTCTAATCCCACCCTGAGCAGGCATATAGAAGAAAGCAAGCATCTTCTTTGAAGCAGCAAGATCTGATAAGGACCAGAGCAATGCAATAAACATGGAGCCACAGAGTGAGCTTTTCAGAGCCCGCTTTTCAGAGCAGAACAGCACTTGAAGGCAAACCTCATGGAGTTCCACAGACCTGACAATGCAGCTATTTGAATGCAATGTGTGATGTTTGTAACCTGCAGTATGGATGACTGTTGTGGTCTGTGTTGCGTTTGAATGCATTATAATGACTCCTAATTTCTAGGTCTCTGATGGGTGGTCAAACAAAGTAAAATCCAGCTGTATATGTTATTACTATAAAAAATGCTGTCACGAGCTATTTTTCTATATATTAAGTTGGGCTGAAGTGGACACAAATCAGCCATATAATCAAAGCTTTTGGAGTTCAAAACTTTCTTTAATCATGTTTCCTAGCAAGCTCTTGATTTCACATGGATAATAAACGGTTACACTGAGGCCCCCAAGGAGCAGCAATGAGGCTTGAAATCCTAGACAATGATTTTTTAATTTTTGGTGCATAATGTACACTAACTCTTCAACTTGACATGCATGTTGTTCCTGTGTGTTGCAACACTCACTACTTCAATGTAACTCCTCACCCCTTCTCTAATTTTGCCTTTTTATCCCCACAGCCAACCTGGCATCCTGTTTCATAAGGTACTGTAGCTGAGACCTGTCATCTCGTACTATGCACAATGAGATTTCCCTCTCTGCAACACCATTACACATGCCATGTTGTCTGCTTGACTGTATGAATTTGGAAAGACTGTCACAGGAGCTGAGGTACACAGAAGCTCAGAAAATTTGTCTGCTCTCTTATCCTATTAGGACATTTTAAATGATGTGCAAGATGGCAGATCCTCAGTTATTAATCCTCTGACACCACTGAAATGGCTGGCTTTTAAGCAGCTAAAAACTAGTAAGGACCAGAAACATTATCCTTTTTCATCCTTATGAAGTCTTCTGTATGCTTAGTCATAATGTTATGGTTCAACTCAATGATCTTAAAGGTCTTTTCCAACCAAAACAATTCTATGATTCTGTGTGGGCTACCAGAGTCAGTCCTAGAGTCTCACCTACTATAAATCAATGCCCTGCTGGTTTACACAACCCAGGACCTGCACCAATGAATCAACAGCTTGTTTTTTCTTAATCTGAGCTCTCAGTTAGAATGAGGAGTCTACACAGACCCCTGTTTGCATCTTTTGTAAAGCTTTGAAATCCCTTCTAAAGTCAGCACTTCCCTTGTCTCCTATTTTCCCTTTGGATTGAGCAAGAAAGTGATACAGCGTAGTCCTGCAGCAGGAACAGTTTGTGGCTAGCAGCTGGAGAAGCCTCCAGTAGCAGCAGAGCAGAGTACCAGTAGCTCCAGTAGCTCTGAAGCAGAGAATTAGCAAAATTATTTTGGCTGTTGAACATGGTCCAGCTTTGTTTTACCACCACCAATTTTTACTAAGATCACAATGGAAGCAGCACAGGCATCGACAAAGTATTTCAACCAGGAGTTTGATCCCAAGGCATTGACACAGGCAAAACTGGTGGCGATGCATCCCCGTTGTGGTTTAACCCAGCAGGCAGCTAAACACCACACAGCCATTCACTCACTGGCCTCCCTCAGGGGGATGGGAAGAATTGGGGAAAAACGGTAAAACGTGTGTGTTGAGATAAAATCAGTTTAATGGGACAGAAAAGGAAGGAAAACTAACAATTATTATAAAAGAATATACAAAAGAAGTGATGCACAATGCAATTGCTCCTCCCCCACTGACTGATGTCCAGCCAGTCCCCAAGCAGCCATCACTGCCCCCCAGCCAAGCCCCCCCCCAGTTTTATTGTTTGGCATGTTCAGCATGACATCACATAGTATTGAATATCTGTTTGGACAGTTTGAGTCAGCTGTCCCAGCTGTGTCCCCTACCAGCTTCTTGTGTACCCTCAGCTTACCTGCTGGCAAGGTAGTAGGAGAAGCTGGAAAGTCCTTCACTGAGTGTGAGCACTGCTTGGCGTCAACTAAAATATCAGTGTGTTATCAACATTACTTAAATCCAAACCGCAGTATCATACCAGCTACTAGGAAGAAAATTAACTCTATCTCAGCCAGGACAATCTTGGAGATAAGAGCCAGCAAGTTTATCATCAGGACTGGCCTTTCCCATCCACATTGTGAACCTTCAGGTGGGACTTAGTGGATGCTCTGTGTATGCCAGGTGACTTACCATGCAGCAGAACATGCAGAGTCTGTTGGTAGGGCTGAGAGTGCAGCACAGATCTCAGCAATTTACACAGCTATGGGAGATGAGGATGTGGTGCCAACCTGCAGCTGCTCAGGTTAAAGTGCACTGGAGGCCTCTAAGTGGTGACAGGCAAAGCCGGAGTGAGAAATAGAGGCTGTCATGGGAATCCTCACAGTTCTGAAGAGAATGGTCCACACGAGGGTAACCTTGCCTGTTAACCCTTGAAACACTGGGGATGCCATTGAACCAGTGGGATCCATGTGGTGCAAAATGCCTTAGGGGCTCCTTTTTGCTGATGGCTTTGTCATGAGATACGATATTCTTCTCAAGCAGCACTCTCTGACCCCAGAAAGCTGGCAGGCAGGTATCATGCAAACTTCTCATGCCTCTCTCTGTCCAGAGTCACCATCAGATATGCCTGACCTTGCTGCTTCTGCATTACACTTCTACTTCTGTGGCTTGGCAAATGCAGCTTAGTTCTCAGCTACTTCATTCCCTGCTTTATTCCCTGCTTTATTCAAACCTGGTGGTTTCTGCACAGCAGTGACAGTAGTCCTAGTTTTGCTCTGCTCCCAGATACTTTTATCATGAGCAGAGACTGCCACAAACTATTGCTAGTCCTTCCTCCCTTTCCTCTCCCCTGCAAAAACAGGTTACATTGCAACAGGAAAAAGTTCCACCTCAATTTCAAGATCACCTTCTTGTCATAAAGGGAATAACTGTGATCACAAGGCAGCTTCCAAGGCCCCGATTCAGCAGGCCATTTCTGATCAGCAAAGCATTTAAGCACATGTTTACCTGTAGGCTGATAATTATAATCCTCTGGTTTATGGGCCCCTAGAGGCTCAGTAACTAACCTGAAAGGTACTTAAGAAGAGCAAGCTCCTTGCCTAGAGGCTTGTCTGCTACAGAGATCTAGACTCATGCTCAGGGAATGAAGAGACTGAAGACCACTGCCTGAAAACAGAACAGGTCTGACTGAGCCACAACATGGACTGAGATGCAATCTTACCCAAAGTGCTGAAATCTTTGTGGTATCTTGTAAACCAATGCTAAGTTGTTCTGGACCCAATCTGATAGGCAACAGTCAGCTCCAGACTGAACATAGAGCAGTGGTGGTGAGCACAGGGCTGAGTCCAAGCTATGACAGCATGCTGAGGGATGGGCAAATAGTGTAGGCCTCCAGTTTGGGGCTTGTGTCACCTGGATCAGAGCAAAAGCATTACACACTGATGTCTGCCTGCAAAATACCACCCAGACCCCTCCTTACACAGAAAGCCATGGAAAACCTGGCGTTTCTCATCTTCCCTCCCATCCAGAGAGAAATTACAAAAGCTGCTCTTTTTTTGCTAGGACAAAGCTGTATCAGATTCTTTTCTCACAAAGTTGGTCATGAAATGACACCTTATTTCAGTCTTGTGCCCACTTCTGCCTTCTCTTCCTCCCCTCAGGCAATACCAGTAAAATAAAGACTGCAAGTGGTGAGCTAACCTGGGCCCATCCAATCACACTAAGTAAATGTCCCATGTCTGCCCTTTATCGATCCATCTACCAATCTGCATAAGAAAGTAGGTAATTCGTGCTGAGATTTACTAAAAATATGTCTAACTCACCTTGCATTTTATCTGGCTATTCAAATTACTTTCAGAAATCTATTATGTGCATTATCATTTTTATTTTCAGTGCAAAGAGGATTTTTTTTTTCCCAGCCAGTCAAGTTCCTGTCTACTTTTATAGAATAAATTGCTATAAATTAAGTTAGCAGCAGTATAAACAGAGGTAATAGATCCCTGTCTCTGTAGTGGCAGCTGACAGCATTATGGAAATGTAGAATGTCTATTTCTGAGTTTATTCTGATGCTGATGAGTTTGCACTGATGTTCTTCTCTCTCATTTCTCATTTTATCACCTCTAATGCAGTGATTTTTTCACCCGCAAGCTTCTCCTTCCTGAGGTCTGATTTAGTCAAGTAAATCCTAAAGGCTATTTTAAAAATGAGCTATAAGAAAATGCTTAGAGTTGGCATAGTGGGTAACACTTACCCTTTGTTTGAATACCAAAACTTTGTTTTGAAATAATAAAAGTTGCTGCAATTGAATGCATTCAGTCCAATAAAAGTGTAATCCATTTTCCCTTTGAAATATTTTCATAATAAAAGAGAGAATGTATTTTTGCTTTAAGTCCATTTCAAACTTTCAACTCCTGCTGGAGCACAGCATGGAGAAAGTTAAGTGAATGAGGAAGGGAAACTTTGGAGCCCTAAATGCATTAGTGCCTGGGTGTGCAAATACAGAAAATGGTCTCCTTTTCCACTTAGTAACTTTCCACAATTCTGGCCATGTAAAGAGGACTTTAAAAATGGGTGGAATAGCACTAGTTTGGGGGATTTCTTCCTCTACTAAATTGTTACAGGGATATTTTGTGGGAGTAAGAATTAAGCCCTTAATCTTGCAAAAGTTTCCAGACACACCAACCCTTGCTGCCAAAACCAAAATATTTCAGTAATTTCATAGGTTACATTGGAGGTGACCTTGGAAGAGTCTCTATCCAGGAAGATTGTTTGACAACCCTGAGTTTGGAAGCCTCCATCTATATTTGCTGAGCACAGTAGCATTTTTTGATTCTGTGAGAGTTTCGCAAAGGTGGTTTTAAAATCAACTACAAGAGCCATGTCCTTTCTGATAGGTTTGAACAAAGTTGCCTTGATCCATTCCCAAACTTAAAATTCAATTGAAATGAGCACTTTTATGAGGAATAAATATGTGGGTTGTTTTAGGGTGGTTTGCTTGGAGTTTTTTTTCTGTTAAAAGAAGCAACCGGAAGAATCACAATAATCTTTCCTTCTTCCCCTGGATCTTGGCTTGTCAGGGAAGGAGCTATTGGACCGACAGAGACAAGATCCTCACTAACAGAGGAAATTTTCTTCTAGTTTTGGCATTGACATCTGAATGCTTCCTGAAGACTGCTTGAGTTTGGTGAGGTTTCATGGGAAAGCAGGCAAAACAACACTGACATCACCAGTCAGGCTGCTCTCCTGCTTGTGCACCCATCCGTCAGGCAGCTACAGAGCCTGTGTGTCTGACATCCGTAGCTGGGAAACTGCCTGGGAATTATTCTTTTTTTTAATGGGAAACTTGAGGACCATTCCAGACCAAAATTATTCTGAATTTTTTAATCCTTTGGGGTACTTCTCTCGATATTTTGCTTTTAGTATTGCTAAATAGTAGTTGCTTTTAGTAGTTTTTTAGTTAGTTTTATTGAGCAAAACTGAGTGCAACAGTGAAAGAACAGCAAACAGTGGCATTAAGAAGATTCCTATTAGCCAGTTTCATTCCTGAGCCATGGACCTAACCTCTGCTGGCTCCAGAGACAGCTCCTGCTCTATGTTAGTTCCTTGCATTACCTTGGCAGCAGATAACATAAGAACACAACCATTACTGTGTGTACATACCAGTGCCTGCGAGCTACAAATTAGGGCAATTCTGGAGAAAACCAAGAAATGTGGAGGAAAAAAAAAAGATATTTACCCCTTAAAACCCAGCCTTTGTGCAGGCACCAAACGGAGAACATAAGTAAGTCTCTTGCTGAGGAAGAGGTAAGTACTTTCTCAGCAGGTATAGCTGCCTTTGCATAAACTGCAAAGCTGGGAACTGTGGCTACAAGGAGCACCCCAGAGCATGCAGCTGTGACCAGGAGTTCAGAGCAAGACGAGATCAGAAATTACTCTGCTGCCATCTGGTGATTTCTGTAGCCATTTGAGCTTAAGGAGAGATGCTTTAAATATTGGCAGGTAGCAGTAGCTTAGATGCACAGGATAATATGTCCATGAACAGTGAAGAACTAAGCTGTGGTGAAGACTGGAATATGGTGAAAAGTTCAGTTCTGGATGTCTTCAGAATATAATGAACATAATGTTCTGTAAATCCGTGTTCAGCTCAAAATTCATCACTGAGACATTACTGCTGGCAATGACTGGAGCAGGAACATTTAAGAAATGCTGAAGTTGACATTTATGTGATCATTTGTCTCCCAGGAGTGTTTCTTGACAAGTTCTCAGAATCCAAATTTGACTTCTGTTCTGGAACATGATAGGGCTCTGCTTTCCAGAATGGCAGTGTTTAAATAAAATTATATTTGCAACTACAGTAATTACACAGGCACTAACACAAAAATTTCCACCCTTGTTTAGTGCTGTGCTCCTGGTCTCCCAAGAAATACAAAAGCAGGGATTTCCACTGCCTCCTTCTGTCATATGGAAGAAAGCTTCCTTCTACCATTCTTTTTCCTCTCCACTAACCTCTCCTTTCTTCTTGTTTCATAAAAAACAGCAATTAGTGGTTATGTCTTCTCCTGCACTGTACCTTATATGGTTCCCACTGCTTCTCTTCTTTATCTCTTCACTAATGTTTCAGTCTTCCTTCATATGGGAACTTTTCTATGCATAGGCTCATCCTGGTGGTCTGACTCAAAATGTCCTCTCCTCCTCCTTTCGAGGTGATCTCAATTGAACCAAAAATGCCTGCTGAAGGCACAGCATCAATTTGTGTAACAGCACTGCAATATCCCACATCCCATATTTGGTGCATTTTGCTTCTCTTTAACCACTAATTTTGTCCATCCACATAAACAATTCATTTGCTGAATGTGCTGAAAATATGCAAACACATTTAATAGAAAAGGAAGAATGTCTGTTGCTTTTCTATTTGTTTGATCTTAGACGATGTCCTCATCCTCCCACCTATCAAAGCTTATAATTTACCAGTGCTATTTCCAGGACAAATGTGTCTATAGAGTCCTAAATTTCAGCTCAGTAATAGGATTGCTAAATCCAAATATAGAATGATCCAAATAAATACATGGGTTTTAGCCTAGCCTCACTCATTTTACTAGAACATTGCTGTGGGGGTGTTTTCAGCCATGCTAATTTGCAAATTTCTTGGTAATAATCATCTTTTCTTCAGGTTTCTTCAACTGGAAACTAATGCATTTCAAGGAGGAAAATGTGAAGAAAACAGGAACAACTGAAATAGACTCAGTGGGGGAGGATTTCAGATTTGCTTTTTATTTGGTCATTTATTTCTTAAAAAAAAGCAAGCAGCTCAACTAAATATAAAAGAAAACTTTTTGCTTATGAAATCTAGCAGACAATAAAATGGTCTCTCAAGTGATGTGGTAAAAGCTTCCATTACCTGAGACATTTAACCATGAATTGAATTTAGGACCATAAAACATCCAATGCCTTCTGTGCTCCAAGTGCAGCACCAATACTGAATAGCCTTGCCGGGCTATTAAAAGAGAAATTAATTATGACTGGGATGTACACTGATAAAATCTTTCTACTTCTCTCTACATAAGTACATTAAGCGTTGCATCCTTCACAGACGTGAACAACAACTTTCAGACTTCCGCAGTCTGAAACCTTAAGTACAAAACATCACGTTCTTCCTCAGCTTTCTCACCAAAATAAATGTGGGGCACATAGACTTGTGTACCTTATTTGGGACCAGCACTTCCTGGGAGGACAATTTATCTTCCCTTATATAGTTTACAACTGATCAGTACATAACCTGGGCACATAGTGAGGACTTGGAGATCACTGGGAGGCTGATCAAAACTGCTTCTCAGACTGTCACAGCTTCAGCCCCTCCAGACCATGTTAAAAACCCTCAACTTCCATTTTGGCAGCAATTGAGAGAGGAAAAGAAGAAATTTCAAAATATTGCTGCATGGTTGCAGCAAGATATGAGCTGCAGGAGCTTCCACTCTGAATTATCTCAGAGCATCTCACATTCTTCTGTCGGTTTCTGAGGCAGATTGCACAGAATAGAAGTTTACCCTGTGTTTTTACTTAGACTTCAAACCAATATATACTGCCTTCACACCAAAAAAAACCCAAACGCAAAACAAAACAAAAAAACGCAAGCTCAGCTTTATGACTCCTTTGTCTGCTTGGTGCATAGTTAAAATTCATTTTATAGAGGCCTTCCATGCCTACTTTTCCCCAAGCATTAGTTCAGTTGCAGCCCAGTCTGCAGACTTCCCAGTTAGATCATTCTCTTGCACCATGTTGCAATGCCATAGGTCCTTATTTTTAAGTTCTCCTGTAATCCCAAAAAAATGTGCTTGAGCTAACATTTATTTCATTTATTTCAGCTTGTGGCACAGTAAGAGGTGAGGCTTCTTTAAGCAAACTTGTTAATAAACACTAGCACAACTAAACAAAAAACACATTGTATCCCTGACCAAAGCAAAGGACCAGTTGATTTTAGATAGCTGGGGAAAGGTGGGTTGATGACTCCATGTAGTAGTTTTTCTTGAGTGATGATTCCCAGGAAGTCTCAGCACTACAAGGTATTTCCACCATAATGTGTGACCCTGCACACATGAGCCAAATGACCAGGATAAATATTATCTCTCTAATAAACCATCTCCCATGTTCCTACTTACATAATTTCATCTTGTATTCCATTTGCAAATGCTACAAATATTGTGATCTGTCTGGCACAGTACAGCAAACAGTTTTAATTAAGACAGCTAAAGATGGTACCCACCTAAACAGAAATACAGTCTCAGACAGATGTGAGTCTAACAGGCAGCTGACCTGTTCCAAGGAAAGCATTAAAAGGAGTATCTGTGTTTAAGCAGCAAAAGGGTCATAATTGCATGTTCAGCATCCACTGGCACCTTGATTACCAGAAGGAAAACACGTGGTGTAGGGAGGAAAAGAGAAAGAAGAAAGACAGGACAGCCCTGTAGTAGCTACAGCATTTTGGAGAAATGAAGCAAAAGGAAGGTCAGTTCCAGGTCTCATATGAACAGCACCTCAAAGCCTCCAGCATTAACAGTGGTGGCCCACACAGCAAGGCAAAATCACAGAGTCCTACCTAGCTAAGACAACACATCACATCCCTCCTTCACATCACATCTGCTGCAGTCAAAGTGTGAACTTAGAGTTGAGCAGATTTTGTTCTGCTCCCCAAAAGGCTGGAAATAAGCTGTGTATGTTTTTGTTGTGGTTTTTTTTTTTGTCATATACCCCTGTGACTGCAGGAGAAATTATAATACAGACCAATTCTTTTTTTAACAACTTATCAGAAAATTGTATCCAAAAGTACTCAGCTCTTCTATCCACCCACAAAAAACCACACAAACAAAACAAAACAAACAAACAAACAAACAAACAAACAAACAAACAAACAAAAAAAGACTATTTCCTCTAGAGATAGGGTAGTATTAGTCATTGCGTAAGACCCTGGTAAGACCTCTGAACAAACTGTGTCCACTACCAGTCACCCAGCTTCAGGAAAGAATTCAGTGTGAGCAAGTGCAGATCAAGGCTGCCCTGCCAGCATGAGAAGAGGAAGGAGGAGGCCAGCAGCTTAGAGGGGCCCACACAGCAAGGCAAAATCACAGAGTCCTACCTAGCTAAGACAACACATCACATCCCTCCTTCACATCACATCTGCTGCAGTCAAAGTGTGAACTTAGAGTTGAGCAGATTTTGTTCTGCTCCCCAAAAGGCTGGAAATAAGCTGTGTATGTTTTTGTTGTGGTTTTTTTTTTTGTCATATACCCCTGTGACTGCAGGAGAAATTATAATACAGACCAATTCTTTTTTTAACAACTTATCAGAAAATTGTATCCAAAAGTACTCAGCTCTTCTATCCACCCACAAAAAACCACACAAACAAAACAAAACAAACAAACAAACAAACAAACAAACAAAAAAAGACTATTTCCTCTAGAGATAGGGTAGTATTAGTCATTGCGTAAGACCCTGGTAAGACCTCTGAACAAACTGTGTCCACTACCAGTCACCCAGCTTCAGGAAAGAATTCAGTGTGAGCAAGTGCAGATCAAGGCTGCCCTGCCAGCATGAGAAGAGGAAGGAGGAGGCCAGCAGCTTAGAGGGAACTACGAAAGCATGCCTTACTTAGTTTAGCAAAATGAGAACTTAGAGGAGGTATGACAGCTCTCTGTAAATACAATCAGAGCAAAAACAGCAGCAAGAGTCAACAGTTGTGTTAGCTAAAAGAAAATGTTGGCACAGGAACAAATGGATGGATGCAAGCTAACCATGAATACATTTAAGCTGGTAATCAGGAGAAGGTTCCTAACCATCAGACAAAGGAGATTCTGGGACAGCCTGCGGGTGAGTGTTGTGGGGAGATGAGACTTGATTGCCTTTAAGATAAAGATCGGCAGGTTTACAGTAAGGCTTGAATGACACTGGGCCTGCAATAGCAGGGAACAGCACCTGATGACCCAGATCATCTCAGCTAGTCCTGTGACCATGGAAGCATTGCAAATTACCTGCTGTGTACACAGCCACAACATATAAAAAGTCCTGCAACATCACCAGCTTCCCCCAACACATCCCACTCCACAACACATCCAGGTGTACAAGGCACTTTCTGTTATTCCTCACCCAGTGCTAACACCAGTGCATTTTCTCACTGTCTTTGCCAAGCTTCCAGACTTTGAGAGTCTGGAACCCTTTCCATATGTCATCTTTTGCCCATATTTTTGCAGCAACTCCATAGTTGTGAGGTTGGCATTAGCCCAGCTGGCATCCCAAGAGTTTTGCAGACAGCACTGTCCTGATGCCAGCCCTTGCAAACTCCCCTGCCACTTTGCAGCAGTTCAGGGAACAGTGAAGTCTCCTGCTCTTCCCAAAAGTTCTGATGTACAGCCACAACACCTAGAGCCAGAAGAATAAGCAATATGCAGGCTTGGTCCACAGAAACAGCCATGACCCATCTACATTATTTGAAGATAAATTTTAGCAATATAATAATTTCTGCTACCCAGTGCAGGACAGCTGCTGAAGTTGTGGTTCTGTCATAAGCAGAAAACTGCAGGCATGAAGCAGCCCAGAGTTACAGGCTTTTTTGTACAGGTGAAGGATCATGCCATTCTGCCTAAAAAGAGAGGACCAGGTCAGCCTGGCCTGTACCTAAGAAGGTTATAATAGACAGAGACAAGGTGTGAGTGGAGGAAATTAAATAAAGCAACAGACCCAAGGGGAAAAAAAAGGAAAATGTAAAACAGGAATACAGATAGGGCTTAAATGTTTGGTATTTTATGGGATGTTGTAAGCACTGTCATCAGTCTTGTATGGCTCCACGAAACTCAGGTTAAACCAATTCTACCTCCCTGGGAGGTGGTGAGGAGGAGGAGACCAAAACTAGTGAAAAGAGGCAAATCTAAGGCTGCCCGATACTCTGCATTTACCCTTTCCTCTATATATACACCACCCTGGTACTGTCCCTTTGCGTAACCACACCCAAGAGCACACTCTTCTTCTCCAGATCCCACTCATCCTGCTGTAACACACAGTATTGTTTCCCCACCAGATGGACAAGGACATTGTCCTCCATGTTGCCTTACCTCTCTCAGCATGTGAACACAGAGGGTGCAGCGCTAGGAGCAGGGGGAGAAGGTGTGTCCCTACCCTGACAGATGCTGCAGCTCCATGGGACATTCAGGCTGTTCTGTTGACGTTACAAATTTAATGACTATATTACCAGATGAAGAGGCAAGAAAAGGAATGCATTCTGCAGAAAAAAACGAAGACAAATGGGAAGTAATTTAAGTAAATCCCCAACACCGAATTAATGCACATAACAAATCTTTTGAAGTTTTGCTTCTCTAAGGAAGCACGTCCTACTGTTCAACCAGGACTCACTAGCCTCGTTTATGAATAAGACTAAGGCAATTATATGGCTGAAGTAATTGGCACAAAAGGTCCATTTCACCTAAAGTTCACTGTAACATTACAGTCAATTCCTTGTGTTCATATCCATAAGCCTTTTAAAATGTATTTACTTTTCATAGAACCTATCCAAATGCAACAAGCCACACTTTTTAAGAGCAGTTTTCTATCTATCTAGTAAGGTGCAAGTGTTGCAGTGTGCACAGAGAAGAGTAGCTCTGTCTGTGCAAAACAAAGCAAGATTTTCATGGATAGGCAAGACTATTTCCTACAATATGTATCTCACTGCCAAGAAGACATCTGAGGAAACACATGATGTACCCTTTTGCAGTTTCTCTCGTGGCATGTAGGCAAACGAAGGCAAGATGCTCTCAACAAAAGGAATAAGCAATATTCTCACAATGGTCTGAGTGACCAAAGCTGCACTTCAGGTCTTAAAAACTACGGGGACTGATTTTCCGATTCCCTCACTACAACCCCTTGTATTCAAGAGTACAAAGAGAACAATTCTGTCAAGTGTTAAGGATTTAAAAAGGTTGCGACTCTCTTAAATTTGCTCTCAGCATCCTGACATTTTCCCCACCTGACTAGTATAATCTACGTGTACATTCTAAAGGGATCCCTGGATTTTCTAGAAAAGAGAAAGGCTAAGCTGCTTGAAATCACCCAATAAATGCCAGTGCTTTGTGCTGGCTGGTTCCCTTTATTAGCTCTGAAGAACAGGAATGATTTAAATTATTTTTTCCTGAACACTTCTGCACTGATGAAAAGTGCAGTAGGAGGGACTACATGTTGTTATTGTTACTGTAACAATTACTATTATTATTGTTATTGTTATTATTATGATTGTTCTGTGGGAGGAAAGGAGCATGGATAGATCTCACCAGGGGAAGTCTGAATGATTGGTGCTTCAGTGGCTTTATGTGCAAGTATCCTGCTATATGCTCATTTTTGCAAATTCACTGGAAAATTCATTCTCTCTCCTCCACATGCAATCACTGACACAATCTAATACCTATGAACCATCAAGCACTAAAACCATCAAACTGCAGGGGAGCTAGAATCCTTTCTCATTCTAGGGTGAGGAATATTAAACATACCATCCCTACACATTTACGAGCTACCATTATCAAATGTTTGCCATTATCAAATATCAGACTAATTTAGATTTCCAATTTTCAAAGAAATCTGTATTCCAGTCCCTTCAGGTTGCACCTTGCCTCTCCCAACCATGAGGATGGTTTATTCTGACTTATTTGTTCCCATTCTGCCTCCACCTGAGCCATAGCCCAGCTGCTCTCAAGAGTTAACTGGTGTTTCCATACATTCCACAATACATGAGCAAGCAGGCTGAAAATGGTAAAATCCTGGTGACAGGAACCATGTTTTTGTTGCACGGTACATTGCCAACTGGAATATGGATCCACTACTGGGACCCCTAGAAACATTATAAATAATGGGAGGTAAAGAGCAGGTCTTGGGTGAGTTCAACTCTGGCAAGGTCCTGGACATAAATTTGCAGAGGCACTTGTCGTAACTCCTCCCTGGGTTATGAGTTGGAGGGCAAGGAGTGATTTCAGTTTCACCAGCAGCAGGCAGATGTGTATATGCATGAGAACATCTGTGCAGGCCTTGTGCTCAGCCTCATATGAGATCATACGAGGAGAGGCTGAGGGAGCTCAGGTTGTTTAGCCTGGAGGAGACTCAGCCAATGTGGTGGTGTTAGGTCATAGGCTGGACTTGATCTCAGAGGTCTTTTCCAGCCTCACTAACTCTGTCATTCTCTCACTTTGGATTAAACTGTACTTTCATAAAGTGTAATAGGATAGGCCTCCACCCTCTGCTAATTCCTCTAGGCCCCAGTGTATCACAAGTTAATTATTGTCATCATTACCTAATTGCTAGTACACAAAAGGACCGTCAGACCCAGAATAAGGATCTGTAAGCCCTAGGGAACAAGCATGTCTAGGATTGACCAACTTTTAACCTCAGGCATGGCTGGGAATTACAGTCTGCAGACAGCATGTGACTTCAAGCAGCCTCTGATGAAGTCCTGTGAGCGTTTGCCAGCATCGAAATAAGAAGAAAACTCCTCCATCAGTTCAGATGACGGGATTCAAGGTGAGAGCTAAATGAGGCTTGCTGAACAGTGACCTGAGCTGTCAAGAGCGAAGAAAGGTTGTTCCTTGACCTTTTTTTACCTCAATCTCGGATCCTTTGTGGTAATGAATGAGCCCTTTGAAGACGCGGGGAGCAATTTGCTTTTGACTTGCCTGCCACCCCTGCTGAGGCCTGGCCGGGTGCGGTGGCTGCACACGCCTTCGGGCAGCACCCCACGTGTGCTCTGCGGACAGGCCTGCTCCCGACTGTCCACCCGCACATCCCCGCAGCTCAGGCCGCTTTACAGATGAGCCAGGTGTGTGTGCGCGTGAGTCGCCGCACAGCAGTGCAGGCCCCGCGGTCGCTACAGGAACTCACACCCCTTCCCATGACCCCCCCAAGGAACAGGCCCACACAGATCCTTCAGCGAAGCACAGTTTATTTATGTTCTTGCAAGAATGGGTGACCTAAACAAGCAGGCACACCCACAGTCAGGTGAATAACAGTTTATATTCCCTATTCCGGACGCAGATTCCCCTCCCATTTCCCCACTGGCTGGGCACTCCAGGGTTCACAGCCCATCCGACGCTTCAAATTATCCTATAAGTTTCCCGCCCGTGTTTACACATTCCATTCTAGCAGTTTACTTTTTACCTTTTAAGGTAAAATTCTCACCTTTCTTGCCCCCTGGGCTGCCTTCCCAATTAACAAACCTACTGGTGCCATCCTGCCCTGAGCAGCAGGACAGAAGTGGCTTTGTTGGGTCTGATCTTGGGCCATAAATCCTGCTCCATGTTTAGATCCCCAGGTGGAACCCAATTCCCTCCCTCAGTGTCTTGGGCCATAAACCACTCCTGGTGTCCTTTAAAATATACAGACATCTCACTTGTCTCAAACAAACCATGTATTTCTAACACCAGGACATAAACCAAACCCGACACTGCGTTTCTAACACTGGAACGCAAAACCAACGCTAACATTTCATTTCTAACACGAGCCCCGCCGGCGGTGGGAGCAGCGGAGCGGCGAGGCGGGGGTGACCGCCCGGCGGCTGCTGCCCCGGGGCCGCGCTCGGTGCGGG
>NW_009969339.1:1210984-1217756 GCF_000747805.2 Chaetura pelagica | reverse complement strand
CGGAGGGCAGCGACGCGTGGCCTCGGCCCCGCAGCCGTGTGCGTGAAGGGACGGGAGGCGTGAAGGGAGGGGCTGCGCCGAGCCTTGTGGTCGCTGCTGAAACCGAGGGGTTTGAAGCCGGGGAACCTAATGAGGGTTTATAGGACGTGACGAGTTGAGGATATGGTTTTGTTATCCGCTGGGTTAAAGGTTTAGGTTGAAAGCCCTCTTGGGCAGTGTCTACCGACTTTTATACCTGCCGATCAGTTAAGATTTTAAGAGAGTAAAAGGTATGCAGGTAGTTATACACAAATCTTAGGTTCTCCAAGTCATCCCCTCATGAATGACTCTCTTCAGCATTGTTTTACTGAAGGATATCTAGATTAGGCCCTTGCCCTCTTGAGCCCAGTGCTTTTGCGTCATGTGTGTTCCCACTGAAATCCCTATGACCACTGAAATGTTGACAGGATCTGGTTGAAGGTTGTGAGCCCACAAGTGGCAAGGTGTGCTCTTTTCTCACCAAGTGTGGTGCTGGAGCGTGTCTACGCGTGCACTGCTCTTCTGTGCATACCTGCATTCTGCCTACAAGTTGCTGTTCTTGCTACAAGCAATGTAGAGTTGTCAGAATATTAATGTAAAGTATTTTTTGGCTGATGGTTTCCCAAAACCCAAAGAAATAATATGTATCCATGTGAATTTAATTAGAAACATCTCCTGTGTAACTGCAAGCTTGGATTAGTTAGGGCTTTATTGCTTCACTTAAGTAACCACTATAGGATTAATTCTGATCTTCAGCCAGTTCTTTATAAAACTGTGATATGTGCGGGGATGTACAAGCACCAGTACCCAACTCACAAGGTATTAAAGTGTAACTTCAGTGTGGAAGGGTTACTGTCACAGCTAGAATGAACAAGCTGCATGTTCTTTGTGGTTGAATCCTTACACATGTGTGCACATACACAAGAACACACAAAATCAGTGAGGTACAATTGTTTAATCACTTAGGAGCAGAAGGGAGCTTTTCATGTTAAGCTAGTCCCTGGGTGAAGAACAAAAGCTGTTTACTCTGGGAGAACCATAGTGCAGCTATTCCCACAAGGGCCCTGTGCTGCTATATACCAGCAACTGTGGAACAGGCCTGAAACCTGGGGGTGGCAGGAGTTGGGGTGCTGCAGAAGCCCTAGTGAAAAGGAGGGCTTCCTTCTGTTGGCTGGCCTTCAGAATGGCTGCAGTGGTCGCATTGAGGAACACGTCAGGAGGAGGCACACCTTCACTTCCAAGTGTGCGATTCTTTAGTTTAAAAGATTTGAAACCATTATTTTGTGGTAATGATTCCTGCCTGGTTCCTTATTTTCTTTCACTTCGTCTGAGATTCAAGGGTTTGGAATCTGTTCTTAAACATCCCACTCTCTGCTGCAGTGCTCCTGATAAAAAAACGTCTTTGGTGCAAAGACATTGGGAACGGTTTTGTGTGTTGTGAAAATCAAACTCTTCCTTATTTGTAAATAAATTAATTCAGTGATTTGGGTATTTCACAAGAAAGAGGTGGTCTTTTATATTTTTAAAATAATAGAAGAACAACCTCCAATTTAATTTAAAAAAAAAAATAAAAATCTGTCAAGCCTTGAAGGTGAGCATGAGCCAACCAGAAGGGAGAATCCTTTACTTTCCCACTGTCTTCCAGAGAATCTTCACTTGGTTCGGAGGAACTTTCCTGTTTTACATTGTGATTCTTCTTTACGGGAGGGTTATTTTCATTCTCTGTTTCTCAGACCTTTTCCTGTAGATGGGAGCGGGGGAAGGAGCCCAGACGTGGCAACACATTCTCAGGCTCCTGCAGGACCACCATGGCTTATGATGACTTCAAGAAAAAAAAAGAAGGTACGGCTGCTTCATAATCTCAGAGGAAGTTGCCAAAAAAAGAAAGGAGTACCCTCTGCAGCCCTAGCCAGGCCACACAGAGTGCAAAAGGAGGCTAGTATGCTGTGGAGCCCTTCCTTTTAAGCCAGCTGAGTTGCTGGAGGATCCCAAGCCCTTGACTTCCAGGTCTAAAGTACTGGGATTAGAATTTGATAGAAACGGGTGGTATTTCCTAATGCAAACACTTTGATTGGAAGCTCTGCCACTGCAGCCTTTCTTCTCCCTGCCAGGTCAATGGAATGGGAGACCAGGATATATCCATAGGGATATGTTTAGCCATGGTAACATTTCTAGGTCCAGTTGTCTTAAGGGAGAAATATACATGGGTTAGAAATAAAATCTTGAGTGAGTGATTGTGTTATAGCATTAGAGCGCTGAACCCCATCCCTGTGGTTAGAGAGTAGAGAATGTTGTCTTTTAGGCCCTGTGCTTGTGAGGTTTTGTGGATCTCTCTGTGCTAATGTCCACTGTTACCTTATTTTGTGCATAGTCCACGTCTGTCACTCCTTAATGGGGTATTTAATTTCTTCCTTTTTTCCCATTTCATATAAATCATAAAGAGTTCCTAGAGGGCGACCGAAGTGTTGACGACGCGGGGCTGGCAACTGGCAGGATACAGCGAGAGAAAAAACGTTCCTACAAGGATCTGCTGCAAGAGGAAGACGAGGTAGCAGCTCAGGTGAGGAAGCCCTCAGAGAAAAAGTTGAAGGTCTAAGGATATGTGTAAAGCTAGTGATGGAAGGGGATGGATGGGTTTCTTTTCTTTTTTCTATAGAAGACAGCAAGAGCAGCTAATTGTGTCCTGTATTGTTCAGTAACTTCCCTGGGGAAAAGGAGCGGGTCAGTCCAAATGACAACTGATTCTGATTTTTCTGGCCTTCGAAAATAGAGTAGTAAGAGAAAAGGGATGACTGAAGGCCACCAACTGAATGCTGAGAGATTAAGGCAACTCAATAAAACATGAGATATTTTCTAAATGTAAAGTTAAACAAATGCAATTTAAAAAATTGAAAAAAATAATAAAGTGATGTTAAGTGAATGCAATTATAAAACATCCAAAAACATATTCTAAAAGTACTGTTAAACATAAGCACTCAAAAAACATCAAAACACAATTTTGAAAGTGGCATTTGGGATTGCAACCTGAAACAAGCTGTTCATAATACACTTGATTGATTTGTCTTTATCTCATCATTCATTTTTCATGTTACAAATGGTGTGACTCCTACACTCCTCTATGTAAACACAGTTCTCCTTGGAAAAATCAGAGCACTGTGAGCAGAGCCATCACCAGCTCCCCAAGGTTCTGCTCACCGTGCTGAGCAAGCACCACCTGATGGTCAGTGTCCAGTTGTCCCAGCGGTGATTTGGTGTAGAGGTGTCCAGCCCTGGCCTAGACCCAGGTAGCAGGATGCTGTCCCAGTCTTGATGTAGAGCCTTGCAAGTCATAAGATAGCCTTAATAACTTTTACATGCACACGCAAAAAAAAAAAAAATTTTAGAATTTACAGTTGAATAAATAGCCAGCAAAGGATTAATATAATGTTAACTGATGCACTGTTGTCTTCCTGATTCTGCAGACAGCCTGAAACGATAGCTCTTGAGAGGTATGAACTTGCCCTATTCACCTCTTTAGGGCCTTAACTCTGAAATCACATAGTGACAACTTAAGTTTCTTGCAAACTTTCCTATTTGAGCTAAAATATATTCTGTTAGCTCAAAGGTGACTATCTTGTGATTTGTTTTTTTTAATCTGGAAAATAAGTTCTAGTTTAAAATTAAAATCTTCTACTATGCATATGGAACTCTGTAGAGGAGCTTCATTTTCAGACCATAAAATGGTCAAGATACGAATAATAACTGGGTGACATGACATATTAAGGTCAACTTTTTGGCCTGTCATTGTAATTGTCACCTCACTGTACCTCCTTTCATATCTTTCACCTTTTCCAGCATATTAACATGAACTGCTCGCCTTCATTTTCAAGGCTTGACAGCCTATGCATGCTTAGTTATTTCTTAGCTTTATTAAGAGGTAGAGGTTGGTCTTTTATCAACTAATGAGCTGATCTCCAAGAGCTGGCTTTCATTGCTCATTTCTTAACACTTTCAAATCTGCTTTTTCAAGTTGTTTTCTGTATTGCTCCTCTCACTTGGGAGGGAGCTCCTTGTAGAGATCTTTCGGTTTCCATATGGGTCTGTTGTGCTGCAATGCCTGCAGAAGCTTGGTGCTGGTTAGGTGGCTGATGTGCTGAAACTAATGCTGACTAATACTGTTTTTTGAATTCTCCCACCTATCCGTACCATGCTTTTTGTCTTTTATCTTAAACCTTTTAGAATTTACAGTTGAATAAATAGCCAGCAAAGGATTAATATAATGTTAACTGATGCACTGTTGTCTTCCTGATTCTGCAGACAGCCTGAAACGATAGCTCTTGAGAGGTATGAACTTGCCCTATTCACCTCTTTAGGGCCTTAACTCTGAAATCACATAGTGACAACTTAAGTTTCTTGCAAACTTTCCTATTTGAGCTAAAATATATTCTGTTAGCTCAAAGGTGACTATCTTGTGATTTGTTTTTTTTAATCTGGAAAATAAGTTCTAGTTTAAAATTAAAATCTTCTACTATGCACATGGAACTCTGTAGAGGAGCTTCATTTTCAGACCATAAAATGGTCAAGATACGAATAATAACTGGGTGACATGACATATTAAGGTCAACTTTTTGGCCTGTCATTGTAATTGTCACCTCACTGTACCTCCTTTCATATCTTTCACCTTTTCCAGCATATTAACATGAACTGCTCGCCTTCATTTTCAAGGCTTGACAGCCTATGCATGCTTAGTTATTTCTTAGCTTTATTAAGAGGTAGAGGTTGGTCTTTTATCAACTAATGAGCTGATCTCCAAGAGCTGGCTTTCATTGCTCATTTCTTAACACTTTCAAATCTGCTTTTTCAAGTTGTTTTCTGTATTGCTCCTCTCACTTGGGAGGGAGCTCCTTGTAGAGATCTTTCGGTTTCCATATGGGTCTGTTGTGCTGCAATGCCTGCAGAAGCTTGGTGCTGGTTAGGTGGCTGATGTGCTGAAACTAATGCTGACTAATACTGTTTTTTGAATTCTCCCACCTATCCGTACCATGCTTTTTGTCTTTTATCTTAAACCTACACTGTGGGCTCCTGGGGACACAGTATTTTTCCTTTGCTTGTTTTAACACCTAGAATAATGATCCTGGTTCATACCTAGGGTCCCTTCATGTTACAGTATTACAAACATCTTTTTGATACCTCCTACAAATTATTATCTATGTCAGTAGACCATGTGAATCTCATCTTTCCATTTGTTTGTCAGCAACTTTTTTTCTTCATCTTCTAGGACAGTGAACTCTTTCTGGGGCCAGAACCTCACAAAAAGAAGAGGAAGCACTCCTCCGATGAGTTCTGCTACAGAGGTAAGGTAGTAATCAGGCAAGGGAAGGGTTTAACAGATTGTGACTTTGAGGAAAGGGTACTGCTAAGCCACTGTCATCAACTTCTGTGGTTAGCACTTTATGGGGGAAAAGGTACATCAGCCTGTCTTAGGAGAAGTAACCAGGAACCTGACATTGGTAGGCACCAGACAGCAAAAGAATAAGGAAAGATATTTTCAGGGTCTAGCTTAACAGTTTGCCATTGTTATGGGTAGAGATCTTCCACCCTCCCTTTTATTGACAAGTTGTAATTTTGTAAGCCATGCCTACCCTTTTGGGATTTGCTTTTCTTTTTTCCCTGTTGCATGACAAACTTTAATTTCACTTGCTGATAGTGTTACTTCCTCTGAATTTATGAAAATAGAGTAGATCAAAGTGAAAAATACATGCTTTTGGGTTCCGTATAATACAGAAACATTATTGTCACAATTAATAAGATGACCAGAAAATTACAATTCTGTTCCTGAAAGCTTAACAGGTTTAAGAGTTATTTTTGGCCCACTAAAAAGAGAAAGCCAAGTTGCAATTTCAATAACATCTGCTTTCAGAATGAAAAAGCTTGTATTTTCAATTAATTTGTCTCACTATGGCTAAAAATGGCACAGAAACATTGCACTTGAGATAGTTTCAAGCTCAGTAAGATACATTTTCATCAGAATATGTTATTTCATAACAGAATACAAAGTTTTACAAAACTTAAAAAACTCTCCTACTGTTTCTTCCTCCCTTAAATTATTTTACCAGCTGAGGTGTTACAGCTCCTGAACTACATCAGTAAGGCCACACTGAGCTGGTTACAAGCTTCAGGGTTCTTCTGCTTAAGCCAGGATGCAAATCTTTCAGCTGTAATCATAAGTCTTGAAGGGATTCCCCCTTCACTTCCTTGGGCTACTGTAATGCTGTCTTTAAGGGAATCATCCTGATGTATATTTCTCTTGTTCTTTTTCAGGTGTTTCACCTTTGGATCTACCATCAAAGAAGAAGAAAAAAGCAGTTTCTAGCCCATCCTCAGCTGATGCAACCATGGATTTACTCAAGAATGTCACTTCACCTTTGGCCACAAGCTCAAAGTCTTCAAAGAAGACTTCTGAAAAATCATCTTATTCTTCCTCTGGCCATTCCGAAAGCAAAAAGGAGCACCACAAGAAGAAGCTGAGTGGGAGCAGTGCGGAGCACTCAGTGGATGATGGCAGCTTCCATAAATCTAAAAAAATGAAACCTCTCTACGTGAACACAGAGACACTTACGCTTCGTGAACCTGATGGTTTGAAGATGAAGCTCATCCTTTCACCAAAAGAGAAAAGCAGTGCAGCAGATGATGATTCTTTCTCTTACTCTTCAGCACCAGCAGGTGCTAAGAAATCTTCAAAGAAATCATCTCGAGATGAGCAAGGCTCATTCCT
>NW_009969339.1:1201094-1210682 GCF_000747805.2 Chaetura pelagica | reverse complement strand
TCCTGCTGGGTCATGAGATGCAGAACTTCCTGAAGTCATCTCGGAAGAAGCACAAACCACCTCCAGACCCACATCCACCTTCTGAGAATTTTGGTGCTGACACCTCCCTTTTTTCAGAGGGCCATGGGAGTGAGTATGAGATTTCTGGTATGGAGGCACCTCCAGAATCTGGTTCCTCTTCTGGTGGGGAGTTGGAGGCTGGAGAGCTAGTGATAGACGACTCCTACCGGGAAATCAAGAAGAAGAAGAAGTCAAAAAAAAGTAAGAAAAAAAAAGACAAGGAGAAACACAGAGAGAAGAAGCACTCAAAGTCTAAAAAGAGTTCTGGGCATGCTCCTGTGGCAGTAGCAGAAGTAACAGTGTCACCACAACCTCCTCCCAGTACCCCCTATGGTCTTCCTCCACCTCTTCCTGCTGGATTTTATGCAGATGGTCAGGGTGAGAAGAGGAGGAAAAGGGAAGACAAGGAGAAGGACAAAACTGAGAAATGGGACAAGGAAAAGGAAAGAGAAAAGGAAAAGGAAAGAGAAAAGGAACGAGAAAAGGAAAGGGAACGAGAAAAGGAAAAGGAAAGAGAAAAGGAAAAAGAACGGGAAAAGGAAAAGGAACGAGAAAGAGAAAAAGAAAAGGAACGAGAAAAAGAGAAGGAAAGAGAAAAGGAAAAGGAAAGAGAAAGAGAAAGAGAAAAAGTAAGGAAAAATTGGAAGCAAAATAAACATTGGGTGATGGGTAATGGTGAATTAGACACTCCATTACAAAGGCATGTTAAATTGAAATAAAAGGGTAACTAATACCAGGATCAATGGTTTCACTGAAGCATGTTTGGAAATATGTGTCAGCCACTGTGATTTCTCTTTGTAGCAAACAGAATATGTATCATTCTAGTTCTCTGGCACCAACAGTCTTTAGCCCATAGACGTTCTTTGAAAACTGTGTACTTAATTTGCTTGCTACAGGTTATGTACCAAGCACAGCTGCATATTTTTCTCAGGTAACCAGTTCTAGCTACTGCCAGGTAGACTTTTGGACTAGTCCATTATCACAGTTCCTGTAAAAAGGAATCTAGCTCTAACCTGAAAAGTGAAGACATTTACCCATTTACTCCAGTATTCAAATTAAATTCTAATTCATATAGACTGCCACATTTGCAGTTTTGCCCTGTATTTATAAATTCAGTTTTCCATGGTTGGTGCATAAAAATAAGAGAAATGGTAGCTACCATATGAGTGAGTTTACAGGTGATATAACTGTGATTGTGTAAATACATATAAATGGGAAAACACAGTTTTTGTATGTTCAGACAGCCAAGAGTTGCTTCATCTCGGGAAATAGGCAGGTGTAGCCCAAATTTGTTGAGCCATTATTCTGTTCTACTAGGTAAGTCTTCTCTGATCGTAGCTCAGCAGCTGCTTATGCCTCTGCTGTCAGTGTACTTAGACTGTCTATTTTCCTGCCAATTTCCTGCCAAGTGTTTGGTAAAGATGTAAGAAATAGAACAAAACATTATGTTGAGGACCGAATTGTTTTGACAGGTCTATGATAGGTACTGTGAATAGTATGACAGATATTTTGTTATTATTATTTTAGGTTTTAAAACAGATACATGAATGGAGTTGTATGTTGATCCTGGATTTAGAATAGCAGGTTGTTGTAATTTACAAATAAAATGCATTTTAGAGTTGTAGCAAGATAAACCTAGTACTAGGACTGGTTCTGACTGGTTTCTGTGCTTTCATAAAACACTACATTCAGCCAGAACATGTAAAACACTGCTTTTTTAGTTTCCTGGTTTAAGCACTGCATCTTTTTCCAAGTCTTCAATACATGCCAAATTCTTATTACGTTTCAGTAGGTCTCATTATAATTGCCAGTCTTTGTTTCCTTTTTGTCTTCTGACTAGCCAAAGAAGAAAAACATGTCTGCCTATCAAGTGTTCTGTAAGGAATATCGTACAACTATTGTGTCTGAGCACCCTGGAATAGGTGAGGGAATCTCCTCTTCTCTTGATTGTGCCCCGGGCAGATTAATTAGCAGAACGTATCATCTCTGTTTCATACCAACCTCTTAATTTTGAGAGCAGGCAAATAATCTGCCAATTTTCTTCAAATAAGAGATGGCATAAAGGATAGGAGTGGATTGTAGTACTTGATTTCATTGCATTTTAACCAAGCTGTGAATCTGGGTAGAGACATTGCAAGCAAGCTCTTCGTTAAAGCGTTATCTTAATTGTGTCGCTTTCCTGTATATACACATATGGCTTTATATTTCCAGTATCAGCTTCCTTTTTTCATTTTGAACAGTAATGGGAATGGATGGGCCAGTACATTTTGTATGTTCTCTCCATGATTTTATTATTTAATTTGTTTTAAACATTTTTCTTCTTTCCTCTGCCAGATTTTGGAGAGCTAAGTAAAAAACTTGCAGAAGTGTGGAAGCAGCTACCTGAGAAGGATAAACTGGTGAGTGTGTGTGAGGTATTTTTGTAAAATTATTTCTGCAAACGCAGTACTGAGGTCAGAACATGCTGGCAGCACTGCCATCATACCTTGAAAAAATGTCCCCAAAGTATGTAAAGATGGAAATTACTGAAACCTTGCCCTTGTGATCATAAAAGCATCCATTTTATTCTCATGGTATTGCTTCACCAGTTAGGTACCTAACATCATTCTGCATCCAGGCCCTGGCATCAGGTAATGGAATTACCTGATGTTATTAATCTCTCTTTTTATACCATGGTAACTGCAGATCTGGAAACAGAAAGCTCAGTATCTCCAACACAAGCAGAATAAAGCAGAGGCCACCACTGTGAAGAGGAAGGCATCATCTTCAGATGGTGCACCAAAAATAAAAGGTAATTGTTACACTTTATTGGCCCTGGTTTTCTTTCATGGACATGGAAGATAGTGTTACCTGTGGAATAAGGAGCTTCACTCCCCTACCTGCATATTCACTTCTTGATATTTAACTCATTGTATTACTCAAAAACAATGTTTCTGTGAGAGTGACATCAGCATTTTTTAAAAAGATTTCTTTGTCTAATTTGAGAAGGGCATGGTTTGTAGCAGTTTTGGGGCTGAAATGTAAAATAAGAACAGGCAGCATTGAAGTTCTAGTGGAATTAGTTTGCTGCTATAGTAAAACACTGTTCCTGGCTTGGCATCTCTGCTTATCAAATCTCCCAAATCAGATGTCCCAGACTGCATTCAGCTGAGGTGGATGTGTTATACATGTAGAAGGAAGGTCCTGAGGCCAAAGACCACAGGACCAGGTCCACAGAACTATTTAAGCATCTCATGCCTTTGAGATTTGAACTTTACTATGTAAATAGGCTTGTAAGTAAAAGGATGAAATAATACGGACTTTTAACGTATGTGTTTCCAGCTTCCCCAACAGGAGTGGTTTCCCCTCATAAGAAATCCCCCACCAGCACCATGGTGGTGTCTTCCTCACCAGCCAAAGTCCCTGATACTGAACCTATTGATGTAGCTGCACACTTACAGTTGCTGGGTGAATCTCTCAGCCTCATTGGACACAGACTGCAGGAAACAGAGGTGAGTCTGTATGTCACAGTGATGTCATGTAATCTACACACAAGATTGGGGAGGGTTATTATTTTATTTTATTTATATGGTTAGCCAATGCTTTCCTGTTAGGAAAAGAAATTAGAGATGGTGTGTCATGTTTCTCTAATGCATTGCTATTTGTTTTCAGTGAAATAAAAAGCCTTGTTTCTCAGTGAACAGTAGGCATCAAGGACAGGTCCTTTGCAGCTCTAGGTCCTAGAAGGCAATTCTTAGTTTAACAAACTCTTCAGTGTTCTATTCCTATATGTTCACCTTGGATCTGATACATCTTTGCTATCTTTGCCAATATCTGGTTCAGTTGCTGTTACTATCTGAAACCTTCTTAGAAAACCATCAGAGAAGGCTTTACCAGGGTGGCTTTTGCATGTCCTGTCGTTTTGTGGCAGTATCATGTTGTCAGTACTTTGGACAGGGGCTACTATTGTTTCAGCTTGCCAGGTAATGTAGAAGAGGTCATATTTTAGAATCATAGGATCACTTAGGTCATCAAGTCCAACTGTTAACTAACACTGCCAAGTCCACCACTAAACCATGTCTCTAAGCATCACATTGACTATTTAAACCATTTTAATAATTTCCTACTGTTAGATAATAGTGATTCTGTGCATGTACATACAAACCCACACACTTTCAGAACTCAGCCTAGCCTGTAAGGAGAATACATATTTGGATCCAATAATATCATCAAATGTTATGGCTAATATCATCTCATTCTGAGGTAACCAAGTTAGATTATTCTTCAGAAGAACAGCCAGAGTAGATTCTCCCCCTTAACAGAAAGACATGTAAATTCCCTCTCCTGAAAGTCTTATCAATGACTAAAGCATTTGTTAGACTTAGCAATTCTTTAGACTTCAATAATAAAACACCTGTTGTCTTTAGGACTCATTACATTAAAACAAAATAGATGGTACAAAATGGCAAATAAATACATTAGAAAAAAATGTGGAATTGAGTGTTTTGTGCAAGTGACAGCTTTCTGACCTTTGTCGTTGCCTATGGAGTTACTAAACTTTTCAGCCAGCAGTCTCTCTGTGAAGCACCTGGCATCGTTTTTGTTACTGTGTAAATAATGAAAATGGGCTAGATGAGCTCAGGAGTGAAGATACTGTATCTGCATGAGAATCAATACAGTGGTGAAAGAACCCTAACTTCCACTAATCGCTCCTATCCATTCTTTTCTTTCCTTAATCCCAGGGAATGGTGGCTGTTTCAGGAAGTTTGTCAGTGCTTCTGGATTCAATAATCTGTGCTTTGGGCCCATTAGCCTGTCTGACCACTCAATTACCTGAGTTGAATGGCTGCCCTAAGCATGTTTTGGTGAGTTCCTTAGTTCTTTCCATTCTAGCACTGTTAATTTCAGTAGAATCCATCTATTTTTTGATGAATCAGTTTTATAATGTGATTATAATTCCAATGCAATAAGAAAATTTTCTTGTGCATACCCTTTTGTAGAGGAATCTTTCTTGAAATGAAGTTGTTACTATTGTATAGTTCTGTGCAACTTTTTTCTCCCACTGCCATCTGACCTAATAGTTGTAGCATTGATAGCAGTGTGTGTGTAATCTTGTTTTAGTGACTGAATCAGTCCATTTGAATCGAATAAAAGTGTCCAGAAACAGTACTTTTTCAAGTTCTAATTGTCTGTAAAACTAAAAGCACATTCTAGCTGCTCTGTGTCACACAATCTGTTCTTCCTTTAGTAGCATAAAAAACAACTTGTGGTCTCAAGATTCCTAATGTGATCCTGATCCCTCAGGATTCTTGGAGCCTTTTACATGAGGCTCTAACCTAATTTTTTAATTTTTTTAATGAAAAATCTGGCAGAGAGAACAACAAAATTTGGATATGAATTGTCATGTTATAATCTGGCAGCCCAAACATTGATTCATTCTGAGAAAGAAGTATTAACAACAGCAGCAAAGTTGACAGCTTAGGGTGTGAGCTCCCACAAACTGGCTCTCTGCACAAAAGCTGAGCCTGTGGGATGTTCCCACGTGACTAGTGGTATATTGGAAACTTGATCAACTTATTGTTTACAGGGAGCAGTGGGGCTTGGGGTAGATTAAAGAACTTACCCGTCACTTCTGAAAGATGGTATTCAGATTTGATAATGAATAAATAATTATGATTTTTACCATCAGACACATAACAAGAGGGGTGTTTTCAGTCATGGGTAAAATTGTCAGTGGCCGTTGCATGCAGAGTGCAATCTATCATTTCAGTCAGTAGGTGGCATTGTTAAATTCTTGATTCACAACTGGCGCAGATCCAGCTCTTCTCTCTTGGACAATTAAAAGGTGGTATTCGCAAGGCCTTCTTCAGCTATCCAGCCACAAGCTTGGTTTACTGACATACTGCATTTGAAGAACATACAGATAATGTACTGCTGGGTCTTGTTTCCTGTGCACAAGCAGGATTCTTACTCTCAGAATTCTGATGAAATTTGCAAGGAAAACAGTAGGACACTTACTTTTTCCCATCTGAAACCTTATTAGTGGGCATGCTTGAGGGTCTTTCTTTTTACACTACAGAATCTCATTAAGGACTTTTGAGTGCAAAGTCAAGTTTGGTTTTTTTGAGGGTTTTTTAATATGCTGCAACTTTGATCACTTTGCTGAAGTCCTTCATCACTAGTCTTTTCCACAGCTGATAGGATATGTTTGATGTGATTTCTTTCGAATTCAGAGATAGAGTATTGATTCATAAGGAGGAGGTCACTTGAGGAACATATTCATTGTTTTCAGGAGCTTACAAATATTGAGGCTACCTTTATGTTTAGTGAACTTACATTTCCAAAAATATGAAAATAAGCCTAGCAGCAGGGGTGTCTTGTATGGTAACGTGTAAGACAAGTGAACAAGCTTAGTTGTGATAGTTTTTAAGGATTTTGAGTCATTACTTGACACTAAAAGATACTGAATTTATTTTCCCAGTCAAACACACTAGACAACATCGCCTACATCATGCCTGGACTTTGATGGGAAAGGATCCTGGGATGTACTCAACCTCTGCGTAACTGACTTGTGTACTACACCGGCACTCCCGAAGGGCTCCGCGTGTAGGGTTTTAAACTTTTATATCTGTATACACATAGGATTGTAACTATTTGACTTCTCTTTTGTGACAAGTTGTGAAATTAAGCTGAGAAAACCCTTTTGTGTTGATGGGTGATATGTCCTCCAATCTGAAAGTATGAAGAATTCAGAAAGCTGTTGAGATACTCGCCTTAAATTCACATCCTTTAGTGGGGGAAGCAGCCAAGAGAATGGACAGAAAAAATGCCACCATGTGAGGGGTCATTGAAACAGGTGATCCAGAGAGGTTGTTGACTCTGCATCCTTGATATTAAAAAACTTAATGAGCAGCCTGCTCTAATTGGACTTCTTTAAACACGGGAATGGACCAGATGACCTCCTGACAGCCCTTCCAACCTAAAGTATTCTGATATTCTCTGGACAGGTATAAATTATATTTTGGATTGAGGAATAGACCTGAACTCTCCACTAGCCCTATTTCTAACTGTCTTTCAGTTTAAGATCTACTGCTTGAGGGGAAAGCTGGATAGCTGGTCAAAAGATATAAAGGTCATTGTCTCTTGGTCACTTCTCCCAAACCCCTCATCTTCAGTAATAACTTTCAGTAATAACTGAAAGTTGTCAGCTGGCTGCTCTGGTAGCTGGAATTTGAAGTAAGGTGGAAGATGACAACTTAATTAATCTTTTCTTCTGGACTTGCACCCAAATCCTCATTAGCATGATATATCAACCACAGCGTTGGCTTGAGAGAATGAACCTCCTGCTGATTTTTCCAGGATGTGGTCAGTCTGCTTTGTTGGAGATGAATGTGGAAGCAGATGGGAAAGACCTGGACTGGTTCTGCCCATCTTGCATCTGTTTTGTGAGAAAAAAGCCTTGGTTTCCAAGATGGCTGATCCCCCACCCTTTCCACCAGCAGTATTGAAAGAGCCATGATGCTGCTGGGAGGGCAGTGTCTAATGACCAGTTTGAAGCAGTTGCAGCTCAGCAAGGCACATGTGGGTTGATTGGACTGACTCCCCTTCCTTCCAGCCGCAAACATGGTGGTTGGTTTTCTGCTCCTCTAGAAGAGGAGCTGCAGGAGAGTATGTGACTCTCATATAGGCTTTTGTGTATCTGTATGTACATGTATGTGGTGTTCATATCATGTGTATTTAACTCTTACTGATATCTGTAACAGATTTTAATTTATCCTGTATATTTCCCTCTGTGTGTATATATATATATACGTAATTTAAAAGCAAAAAATCCCTCCCTCCACCAACAGTGTGTGGAAAATCTGAATCAAGTTTGCCTCACCACACTTCCTGCAGGAATCAGCTCTGTAGTAAGCATTGGCATTATATGGGAAAACATCAGGAAGACTTTAAGCATTTGTAGAAACCAGGCTACCTTGTGAAGGTAGGTAGTAAGAACAGAAATATAATTTGACTCTAGCCTTTCCAGCGTTACAACAGAAAAGTTTTTAAATTACAGAAGAGCACTTCCTCACTTCCAGCTTGAAGTCTAGCTTCTGTTTTTCAGTGCAACTGAGTGAGCTGTCCCTCATCGCAGCTGAGCCCCAAATTAAATTTAAATAAATCCTTAGGTGTGCAGGAGGAGTTTTCTCCCCATTCCTCTTGACCATGTATTCCCCAGCAGTGCCTGTCCAAGGTAGTCTGTCTCTTGCAGAGCTTTTCTCAGTGCAGTGTCAGGTTTTCTCAGTGGAGGAGGCAGAAGGTTCTTAGACCGCCGTACAAGTTCTCAACCCAAGCCTCAGACCAGAGCATACATGTTTTAACAATGCATGACTAATCCCAGTGAGTCTGGAACTGCGAAGGGCCCAGGAGGGAGGCAGTCCCATCCAGCTTCGGATCCTGGCCCGTACTAAAGCATCTGCCACTGGGAGTGGCACAAAATCCCTGGCTCTTTCCAGCCCTTTACAGTTGAGAGCGTTGGGCTGAGGGGGTAGATTTGCTCTCTAAGGAACAGAAGGGGATCAGCTTTAGCTTTGTCATCTGTACGATGGAAAAACTCTTGAAGAGTTTGAAAAACACACACAACCCTGGTGTATTGTATTTTTATTTAAAATTTGTACACTTTGTATAATCTGTATCTTGTGGTATTTGGTACTAGAGGGAAAACTTTGGCAAGACTTAGCAGTTTTTATATTTTTGTTATTTCCTTGTTGTTTGATCCAGATTACATTGCAATTATACAAAGAAACTTTTTTGTACTGTACTTACAATAGAATTTTTTTAACATTTGGCACGTTGTCCTTCATTTCTGGCGTGCACAGTGTGTTCTGCAGCTCTTGCTACTCCTCGTGTTCAGCGTTTCGCAGCAAAACGTGTCCCAAGTCTAAGCTTGTTCAGCTCACTCAGTCTGCAGGTATGCTGTGCCATCTCCAGCAGCAGAGGTCACCCCAAACATCACCCAGAAACTGCTGACCACTATGGGGAGAGTTCTGCAGGGAGGCACCTTCTAGCACTGCAGGTACCACCAGGATTCCTCATCCCTGCTGCCTCCCCTCGGTTTGGGTGCTGGTGTTGTGGTGCAAACAGCACACGGGCCTCAAGGCCGGCACGTGACATGGGATGTCAGATGTTAGACTGTGATTCGTGAGTTTTCTACATGTCCCCATTTCATAGAATCATAAAAGGGTTAAGGTTGGAAGGAACCCTAATCAGGTTCCAATTTCCCTGGTACGAGCAGGGACACCTCTCACTAGGCCAGGCTGCACAAGCCTCATCCAACCTGGCCTTCAGCACCTCCAGGGAGGGGGCATCCACAGCTTCCCCGGGCAGCCCATCCCAGCACCTCACTACCCTCATGGTGGAAGAATTTCTTCCCGATGTCCAACCTCAATCTCTCAGATTAAACCCGTCACCCCTTGTCCTATCACTGCCCTCTCTGGTGAGCAGACCCTTGCCAGGGTCCGAGCGGTCGATGGCAGCCTCGGGGCGGGCCGGGCGACCACCCTACGG
>NW_009969339.1:1179274-1198949 GCF_000747805.2 Chaetura pelagica | reverse complement strand
GGCTCCGTGTTCCCCAGCTGAAGGACACGCAGCCCAGGCAGGCTGAGCTGTGCAGCCCAGAGGCCCGGGACAAGCCCTGGCCCCGCGGAGAGCAGCTCCCCGGTGCCACTGGGCCCCTCTCAGGGCCCGTCAGCGACAGGAGCGGAGCGTTCGCTCGGTGTGGCCTTGCTGGGCCTGCAGACACGCAGCCCCCCTTGGTCCCCACGCTCAGAACAACTGGATGAACACAGGAGAAGGGCACAGCCTGAAAAAGTGGAGCGAAGAGATGCTACAATTAGAAAGAACGAGGCCATCGACAGCTACACTGGCCTCAGAACAGACATGCAGTTCTTAAAATACTTAGAATGAAGATTCTTTTTTTTTTCCCCGAGTCGTATTGTCCAAGTGCCTTCAGGTTGTGCTTGAAGGTGGGTTTTGCTTGCGTAAACTCTCCAGCTTGTGCAACAGCCAACTGTAAGTTTATGCACTCGATCAGTCTTGCTTTTTGTCACTAGTGCAGACTTCTGTTCTCCACGGTGAACATCTGGTCCCTAAGTCAGTAGTTTTCAGCGTATTTGCATGGGTGAATAGGCTGCTGTGGCTGGGGTGGGAAGGGAGCAATCAGCTGCTGTAAGTAGTGCTTTTGTAAGTGCTGCTTGTTTCAGAGGCTGCCCAAAGCAGTGTCTGAATGATGTGGGCAGGGGACACTGTGATGTGGCGCTGTCCTGGGCTGGGTGAGATTGGTGAGAGACAAGATGGAGGAGGATTGCCAGGAAAGGTTTTCTGCAGCAAAAGCCTCCAGATGATCTTTGACGTGGCCCCAGACAAAGTCACATGTTTCCTCACACTTTCCAAGAGAAAGTTTTATCACACTTTTCTAGGAGAAAAGCCCTTTTCAGAATGAATGCTCTTTGATTCCCTCAGTGAGTGCATCAGATATGGTTTTGTGTTTGGGTAAAGGCAACCTGAAGTTATCTTCTTTGCTGTTGGTTTGAAAATCCCGTCTTTGCTTGAAGCAAAGCGCAGAGGGAATCCACTTAGAATCTGGCTGCTATACAGACCAGAAGATCTGGAGAGCAAGAAGTGGAAACAAGTATTTCAAGAGTGTTGTCAAACAGGAGTTTAGAGTCCTTAATACCAGAGTTGTGACAGCATAGAGATCTTAATGACTGAGGTTGATTTGGGTTATGGGCATGCAAAGGGGTGGAGGAATTGCAGTGTATGAGAAAGGAACTCTAATATGGATGACTTGAAAGGGCAGGTGGCAGAAAAATTAATGTTTTCTCCTTTTGAACATTGCCTATCAACATCCTGGGGACATGGATAAATGCTGTCTTCCCTGTTTAATTTGAGATGCCAATAGGAAAAACCCAAACTTGTTTGGTAGGTCTCTGGCAGCTACATGTTGCACCCATGAGCCTTATCACCACACCTGCACAGTGCTGCTGCTTTGGGCTATCTGCAGAAAGCTAATACTGTGTCCTTGTAAATGACTTGGGCAAAATCATGTACGTCTGATACAGTTTATAAAATCTAAAATAGTTTTAGATTAAGGCTACGGAATAATTTTTTTTTTAAAAAAAAACAACACACAAAACAACCCTTGTGGAACACTACAGTGACATTCTCAAATTCCTTTTTTTAATGTTAATCTAGTTAGTATCAATTGTTTTGCTGGAAAAGAAACAAATGTTCAAATAATCTCAGTAATCTGTCACCAAATAAGTGAGTTGCAGAGGAGTAGGTTTTCTAGCTTCTTACTTCTGGTCCTGAGACTTCATCACAAAAGTTGCCCTTGTCCTGGTTTTGAATCATTATGTCTCTTCCCAAGTAAGATGAATACAGACTTGTTTGCTTGGGGGGTTTGGTATTTATTTTTGTTTGGGGTTTTTTGAAACACAGTACTTCTGACCAGTGGGGAAATTTCCAAAGTGTGCCGAAGCATCAGAATTTGGATTCCCCCCTCAAAAGGAAAATCCACTGTGCCTCCATTTAGAAGCTAAGAGAAACTTCAAAAATGGAAAATATAATTTCAAGGAATCGCTCTGAGAGAGAGAATGGATAGGAAACAACTAGTGCTCTCTCCTGACCATTGAAGTTTGGAATAACTAGTAATTATAGCAATACTGAAAGAGACAGAGACGGGTTATTTCAGTGAGTGAAAGCAGGCAAGGGAGAAAAGTAACGGGCAAGGACAGAGAGGAAGAGAATTTTTTATAGTAGGGGTTGACTTCAGCATGAGAGCCAGGAAAAGTTGATACTGTAAAGTGGGAGCAGGTAAGAGAGAGCAGATTGCCTTGGCTCTTGGGTGAGGAAGATGGGCAGGTACAAGGCAGTGTGTTGCCTTCTGGCAGGCAAGGGTGACCTGGTTCAGTAACGGCACGGCGACCAACCCCTGGTCGCTCGGGCCACATGCACACAAGCACCAACGTGGTGGAAAGCAAAATGGCCCTTATTAACATGCGGCTTGGTATTATATAGCCTGAGTGACATCACATCCATCCGTGACATCACCGCGGGGGGGGGGGGGGGTGGAGCCCTGTCTTTCCGTACAGCGCGAGATCTTCCGGCCGCCAGACCCTGGCTACAGCAGTGTGCCAGAAAAATCCTCACAGCCATTTGGATCCCATCTTGTGCAGATGTTCCTGCACCTCTCTGTGAGCTGGGACCTTGGGAGCTGGTGGGAAGCAGGTATCAGCTGTAGACAACACTCTTCTTTCTGAGCCAGATGGTTTCATGCAAGGTAGTGCTGCTAAAAAAGGCATTGTCTTGTCTTCTGTGCCTGCTCTGTTTGGAGGACAAGGGGCAAAGGCAGCAGTTGAAGTGTTCTTTGATCCCAAAGAGTTTGAATTTGACTGACAGGAAAGAAGCACACATAGGAGTTCAGAAACCCAAATACCCAGCACACTATGTCAGCACAAGTCTATGTCCATCACCATCCTTGAATTTGGTTTGGAGCCATGCTTCTGTTCTCTCTAGAAAACAAGTTGTCCCTTCCATCTTCAGAGGAGCAGGTACAGCTGAATGGTAGAGTCCTACCTGAGCAGGGGCTGAAGTTTCCTCAAGGGAAGTGATAGCATAAGGCTTAGCAAGGAGACTTTGTACAGGGTACTGATTTGGGCCAGAGGGGTTATGAATTGAAGAGAGGTTGGGAGAAAGGCCTGTTGCTTTTTTTTCTGCTGAACCTACACTATCTTGTGTAACAGAATGCTGGTGCTTTCAAACACCTGTTGAAATGGGTGAGAAGATGGTTGATGCTTTCCTGAGGAATTTATAGCTTGTGGGATGGAACACTGTAGGGAATGCTGGCTAAGGGCTTGGAGGAGGGCCATGCAATGTCACAGGTTTCTGAATGGCAGTTAACATGACTAGTCACAGGTGCTTCAGATCCATGACAGGATGCAAAGGGGACAAGAGGCTGTGCAGTAACTTTTGTCCCCAGCTCCTGTACCCCCTGCTACACAGTCCCCCTGACTGTACTGCCGCTGTGCTGCTGCAGTCACAGCTGGGTGGGATTGGCAGCCCCACAGTGGGCTGTCCCCTGCCACGAGGCCAGAGGCAATAAAATTGAAAAGAAGCAAAACTGTGAAATTTACTCATAGGAGGAAGCAACATACAGCTCTGTTGCGTCACTTAGGCCCAGCTCAGAGTTGTTTCTTATCTGACAGTTCCAGGTAACTTTTATAACCTAGTTGCAGTCAGCAGGAGCACATCTAATGCCAGGCAGAAAAAGAGTCGATGCCCTGGTTCAACCTGTACCACAGTCCTCTGCTGTTCTGGGTCGATCAGAGCAATTTGTGAGGCAGAAGACTGGAATGAGACAATCCCCAACGCTGTCACACCCTGGGGAGCTGAACAGGCTGCTGAAACAATGTGGCTTTGAAGTAGCCCTGTGAAGGGCCTCCTGTACATTCAGTAGCCAGTTGGATTCAGGCCTGGAGGGAGACGGATTTCATACACTTATCGATAACCTCTGCCGGGGGGAATTCTCCGTGGCAGGTCAGACTCAGCTCATTAGCACACATAAGTAGGCGCTGCCTGATGAACCCCACCAGGCAGAGCAGGGCAGCCATGCCCTGCCTTCTGCTCTTGCTCTTTTTAGGGGCTTGATGCTGTCCCTAGCCAGCCCAGGCTCAGATTTCACGAGGGGCAGACAGCTCATGTGCTAATTACGGCGCCTGAAATGGGGCCAGCCACCCTGATCCTTCATGTGACTAATGAATAGACTTTGTTTTCTTCCTTTCTGCAGGCTTTAGTAAAAGGGTAAAGTTCAGGATTTCAGAGAAACCCCCAATGTATCTTACTAGGCTTGGACTGTCCCTTGGTGCTTGGAAGGAAGCAAGAAGGATTAAAAGGGCATTAGTTCCAGCTCTCCCAAGGCCAGATAGGCCAGGCCTTAATCTATACTGAGTAAATCCAAGCGCTTTGTCCTTGAAAATGACTCATGGTCACGTTTCTGTTTTCCATACGCCCCAACACTGCCCTGCCAGCTTTGTATTTTTTTACCCTATCTTGCATTTATGGCAGTTTTGCTGCTTTCCTGCTCCTGTTAGTTGACCAGTGTGTAAACGGGGGTGATGGTAGCAGGATGACCACTGCATTGTGGGGTAACAGCGGGATGTTGTGTGTAACTTCCAAGGAAGCCCTGTTTTCCTGTTAGTGGCCATGCACAGTGGGGCATGCACAGTTTCTTTGCATTTCTGTCTGAAAAGCAAAACTGCTGCCTGACCTCAGCAGGACTGGTGTGTTTGGAGAAAAAGGAGTGGTGGTGGGAAGCAGGTTACAGAGTGTCACCAAACACAGGGAAGCGAGGGAAGGGTGTTGGCAGACTCAGGGGATGCCGGAGGAGAGCACATGTGAGGGGTGGCTTTATGATTATGGGTGCCAAATCCACTGCATCAACCTGAACTGCTATCTGCCTGCCAGCAAGGCTGCCCGTGTGGTGTTCCCAGAGCAAGAGGGAACCTGGAGTTCTGCTACTGTACCAAGCCTTGATCCCAAAAGAGCTGTGATGGAAAATATTTTTCCCAACACAGCTTCAGCCATTCCTTGATATATGCCCTGGTGCACCAGACATGCTCCCTTGTGGCTGTATTCTCTACCGCGTTGTCCAACACAATGCTACCTCCTGCGCCTTGCTGAGGAAGCTTAGATCTGCAAAGTGACCAGGATTCCTATAACAAATTGATAATCCAAGTGACAAAAGTTCACCTGACTCAAGGGGCCTTCAAGATATTACAGTAGTAGCCTGACCTTCAGAAAGGTGCAACAGCATCAAGAACATTCTGCCACTCTCCATCCCTTGTTTGCCCTCTGCCATCTCACTGTGGCCACAATGTAATCAGCATAATCACTGTGTAATCAATGCATTCTGTAGTCAACAGAAAAGGCGGTGCCTGGCCTGCTATTAAATGTAGATAGGTCGCTTCACACTGTGCTGTGGAATCTGTGGGAGGGACACGTGTGTAAGAGGCTGCACTGCACAGTCTGTGAACAGCTCTGCCTGACCCTTGAAAACAGAACATCCCAAAACACAATGGATGTACTCACCCAGGCAGGAGTTAAAAAAAAAAATCCTCTTTTTCCTGTGTTATGGCCCTATCTCATTACTGCGTGAATGGGCATTTCATTTCATTCCCACAGAGAGGTCATTTGGTGCTGTGTCAAAAGCAGAAAAAGGCAGCTCTGCAGAGGAAGGGCCTCTCCAAAGGGGTAGAGGACCCACAGCAGCAAGGCCTAGCTCCAGATTTTGCAGGGGCAGCAGTTTTGAAAATGTGGGCACTAATCTATGTACCTTGTTGGGTCTGAGCTCTCCTGAAGAGCACCTGGTAGGTGCTAAACCAGTCTAGCTAGTTTTAATTCTCTTGCCTCTGTGCTAAATCAGGGGTTTTAAAGGATGGGAGAGCTGGGTAGAATGGATCTTGCCCTGTGCTTGCCATCTGTTGCATCTCTCGTTTCCCTGTGGTCTTGAGAGTGCCTGGGTCTTGCCTGCCCTGCTGGCGGCTCTTTCCCCAGCCGCTGGTGGCGTCCCCGAAGGCATCAGCCAGGCGGGTGCGGCTGGGACCGAGACATGGCTGATTATAGGGTGGGGACACTGGTGTTCACAGTAATAGCTGCTCAGTTTCCCAAACCTCTGCCTTGAATAACATTGCAGCTGACTGAGGAATGACTAATTAAAGGGGACATAATCAAAGCTAAAACAATTTAGCTTCGACTTCAGCATCCAGCCCACTTCTGTCCATACCCCCCAGAGGCCAGAAGTTCACAGGAGAGACGTAAATGTCAACCAAGAGAGAGCCCTGCTTTAGCTGCTTGTTTGCTTGGCTGTTTTTGTAGGGCCCGTGTACAAAGAAGGGGGTTGATTCTTCTGTGTGCTTCATTTGGTGCAAACCAAGAGTGCTGTGTTAGTCAGTGGGAGCAGACCAAACTCATGGTTTCTGGCCCTGCAGCAACAAAAGCAAATAAGCCCCGTTTCTCCAGATGTGGAGCAGAAGTCATGCTGAGCCCCTTCCCTGTGTGTGGCAGGACACCAGAGATCACGGTGTGTGTTTGTGTGTTGGTAGCATGGATGGTGTGGGCAAAGTGGAGCGACCATCCTGGCACTGGCCAGCCATGTGCCTTCTGGTGGAGACACCTGGTGGCGAGCTCTTGGTAGCCTGGGTTTCACAGCCGGATTCGCCTCCCCGCGTTTTATGGTGGAAGTCAGGAATAAGGTGGCTGGGCTCTGGCATGTCCTGGCAGCCCACGAGAGCGCCAGGGCTGCTCTTAGCCTTGCCATGTCTTGATTTCTGTCTTCCAGAGAGAGCTACTGATGGGTCCCTGCGAAACGAGGACTGGGCTCTCAACATGGAGATTTGTGACATCATTAATGAGACTGAAGAAGGGTAAGGAAACTGGCAAGGGTGCCCATCCAGTGGCGAGTCCCAGCACACCTTGTAACACCATATCCCTACACTGCAGTGGTAGCATACACCGGTGGAGGTAATAAGTGAGGCTTCCCAACAGTCCCTTAAATGAGACTCTGCTAGGGGACCTAGAGACACAGCAAAGCTGTCAGAGCATCTGTCAGATACTTCCCCATGATCTTTCTGAGTGCTGGGAGCCATTCAAACAGGCCTTCAGGGTCCCCAGAGAAACCTCAGTTCAAGCCAGGCTGCTTCCCACCTCCCAAAGTCTCTTCCACTTTAGTTTCTTCCTCCTTTATACCCCTCTCTTTCTCTCCTCTGGGAATGTAGAAACCTGCAGGCTGGTGACTGAGGAGAGAGGAAAATCTGGGGCTGCTATTCAGTCTTCTGACTGCATAGGTCCTACTGGGGTTTGCTTCTCAGGTATTTTCATATACAGCCAGTCAGCCATGCACAAAGGAGGCAGGGGAGCCCTTGCCTCCAAGGATCTTCAGAAATTGGCCACACTTGTTAACTCTGGCCCTGGGGATTTGCCAATTAATTCAAGGGGTTCTGCTCCTTCTCACTCTGGAGATGTCAAAAGCAGCATGTAAAACAGAAGGTGCTACATGGCATTAAAAATGTAGGTTTCACTCCTGCTGTCCTACCCCACAGTGATGCTGACAGAGGATTAGCAAGCCCAGTTTTCAGCTTCACAGTTGCATGAAAACAAAGTCAAACATCTCTACTCACAGATCTCTCACCACTTCTTTTCTATGCTGTCCCCATGGAGAAAATATACCTGTTTCTGCCCACAGTTCTCAGTCCCAAGCTGTGGCCACTTGCTGTTCCAGTTCTGGGTTCCTACTAACACAGCTGTACCCTCCTGGCCTGGTGGGCTTTCCCACTGCCTTGCTAATGCCCACCCATTGCAGCCACACAGCCCTATGAGCAAATACAATCCTGCCATCCTCATTGCCTCAGTGTCTCCCCCCATTCTCCTCCATCACAACTGCTCTTCCAGCCTAGCCTCTCTTCCTGTGCTCTACCAGAGCACATTGGTTCAGTTCTGCCCTCTCACAAGACCACAGTGCACTGAGACTGCAGTGCTTCTCCTCTCTGAAAAAGGTTAAGGAAACCCTGCTATGCTGCTGGTCTCTTGCCTACCTGCAGTATAGGCAAGATTTTGCTACTGCATCTCCCCTGCTGCTTTTTAGCCTCCTTTCCTCCAGGGAAATTTTAAACAGCTTCTCTCTGAACAACACAGGAATTGCTGCAGCTCACTCTCCCCTTTCTCTTTCTAACCCAGGCCAGGCTTTCTTGTGATCTCCTTCTCTTGAGTCTTTCTGCCGTGGAATTTTGCTCTACCTGCAAGTAGTGCATTTCTAGCATTGCTTTTTCTTTACTCTCTGTTATGTACTGTGCACCTTGAGTTGTTGCAGACTTCAGCACAGAGGCCTCCAACTTAATAAACAGCACTCATTAGCAGGACCCTGCTCCTCTTGAAGAACCACAGGCAGAAGCTTCTTTATCAGTCTTTGCTTCAAGCTGCCATGAAAATGTGATGAAGAAGGTCACCTGCTGAGCATGAGGCATCCAGAGCCAGTGGCTGTTTTGCTTTACCTCTCTGTAGGTGGCTCTTGACCTTCTGATGATCTTTCTTTATCTGATTTCTCCTGCAGACCCAAAGATGCTTTCCGAGCCATTAAGAAGAGAATTGTAGGGAACAAGAACTTCCATGAAGTTATGCTGGCTTTGACGGTGAGTGGCCAGGGCTCTTTCCCAGCTCTGTGATATCCTGCTGTAAAGCTGATTCCCTGGCTGGAACCACACGGATACCTACAGCCAACAAGGTGAACACACACAGGCAGAGAAGGCTATAGCTAATGCTTCCTTGCCTTTGAAGGTCCTGGAGACATGCGTCAAAAACTGCGGGCATCGCTTCCATGTCCTTGTGTCCAGCCAGGACTTTGTAGAAGGTGTCCTGGTAAGAACAATCCTGCCAAAGAACAATCCACCTGCCATAGTGCATGACAAGGTGCTGACCCTCATCCAGGTGAGCCAAGAAGCATGAGCATCCGTGCCAGTTCAGAGAGTGTTTGTCTTTAGGTGTTGTACTGCTGTAAATGATGATGGGCTGTACTGTCTCCTTCTCCCCAGTCCTGGGCGGACGCCTTCCGCAGCTCACCAGACCTGACTGGTGTTGTCGCTGTCTATGAAGACCTGAGACGGAAGGGCCTGGAGTTCCCCATGACTGATCTGGACATGCTGTCACCCATCCACACACCACAGAGGGTATGGAAGCATTGCTAAAGAGAAGGGTGTTGGGCAGCTGCCACTTCAGGAACTCTAGCTTGCATTCAGAGGGCTTTTGGGGAGTGAGAAGCTCCAGGTCAACCTCTTTGCTGGAAGAGCTATTGAAAGCAGATAGGGAGTTGCCATAAACATTTCTCTCCTAGTTGCACTGCTCTGTCAGCTGTGAGTGTCTTAACAACTCCTTCTGTCTGTCACTTTTCCCACCTCTGTCTGTAGACTGTGTTCAGCTCCAACTCCCAGTCTGGACAGAACTCACCTGCAGTCAACTCCCCTCAGCAGACAGAGTCCATCCTCCACCCTGTCACCCTGCCTGCTGGAAGAGGCACTTCCAGTGACACGCCCATCACACCCACACCGGAGCAGGTGAGTTGGACACAAGCCCTGTGGTGCTGCTGACTCTCCATGTGTATGGGGGCTGGTCTGCAAACAGTGTTCTGAGACCGTTGTCCTGTCCTTCCCCAGCCTCTGTCCTCAAGGACCCATTCCTTTAAAGCATAGTCCCTGGAGAGCTCCCCAGAACTCCATTATGGGCCACAGTGATGAGCTGGGATGCCACAAACATACCGTGGTTACATTTTCCTAAGACACGGGTGCTTGCAGGTGGAGGGAAGATCTCCTGACTATAGGGAAGTGGGGTACTCTGACACAAAAGTTTTGTCCAAGGTCTTTTTAGCACGCTACAGCAAAAGGTCACTCAGTAAATGCCTCCTTATCACCTTTGTTTATCTTCCCTCACTGGTAGCTTTATATGAATCAACCCTGCCTGGCTATGTGGTTTCCAAAGACCAGGGTTTTCTCACTTGTTTCCCCATTGTCTTTTCTTCTTCTTCTCCCTGACTTCATATGACACCAGGTTCAGCACCAAGCCTCCAGCTGCATCCCCTTACAGAACAAAGGGTAGGAACTGTTTTCAAGAGGCTCGTTAGCAGCTTTTGAAACCAGAGGGATAAAGCTTCAACTGCACACTTAGCCAAGGCTCATATTTTGAATAGTAATTCATTTTCCACCCCCTTACACTGCTTTGGAAATTAAAGGATTTGAGCGGCTGCTACACAGGAGCTGCTATCTGGGGAGAAATTTGAATCATAACAGCAGCCTTTGCTGGCTGTTAGAAATGAAGGCTTGACTAGTGGCCAGAGATCCCAGGTGAGGGCCTGGCATCTGTCAGCAGCAAGTGAACTTAATGGTACGTAATGGAGTTTCCTTCCTGGGAGCTCCCCAGAGCTAAACTGAGTGGTGACAAAGAAGCTTTCCAGTGGCATTCCCCTCAGCTCTGTGAACATGCACACACATGTAGTGCACCACCATTTGGAGTTACCTCAGCTATCTCCACAGCCTTCCCAGGCAGGGCTGTCACTTCCCCTTCCTTTTGCAGATTGGGAAGCTGCGCAGTGAGCTGGAAGTGGTGAACGGAAACATGAAGGTCATGTCAGAGATGTTGACAGAGTTGGTGCCATCCCAGGCTGAGCCTTCTGATCTGGAGCTGCTGCAAGTAAGGAACACGGGCAGGGCCCAGGGCTGGCACATGCAGCTTGATTGAGCAATGACTTGATGGACTGAGTCATGACATGTGCCAAGCATGGGGAAAAAATGGGCAGTTTAGTGTAGAGCTTATAATGGGATAAGGGAGACAAAGGGAATGTGAAGTTTTAACAGCCAAGGGACATTGCATTATTGAGGCTGGAACAATCTCATATGTGGACTTGTAGTCTCTAAGGGCCTTTCTTTCTAGGTGATGTGTTACACAAGAGGCATACAATTATTGTCTGTAAAGCTCAGACTCAGTTTACATCTCACACCAATATCTATTGCCTGTTAGCCTTTGCTGATAAATCCTATCAGGCTCTGGACTCATCTGTCTCAGTCAGACTTCCAAATCTGTGAGTGCTCTGCCTTAACCTGACCTTTGTGGTAACTTCCCCTTGCTGTGAGCAGGAGCTGAATCGGACATGCAGAGCCATGCAGCTGCGTGTGCTGGAGCTGATTCCCCGTGTCCTCCATGAGCAACTCACTGAGGAGCTGCTCCTTGTCAATGACAACCTCAACAACATGTTTCTGCGCTATGAAAGGTAGCTCTCTCCTCCTTTTTCTGCTCTTCCACAAGAATTTACTGCCCGTTGAAGGCCTTCTATCTCACCTTTTTGATCTGGCCATGAGGATAGTGCTCAAGATGTATCAGCCTATATCATCCATCTGTGAAAACAAAACTAGTTTTCAGTTTTTGCTGATTTATTCCTGTCCCTTCAAAACTGCTGTTTAAGTTACAGATGGAATATAAAGATGTCCCTCTAGCATAATCCAGAAAAAGAAGGAGGGAACTGCATGGAAAAAGCTGGTTTTCTAGCTTTCAGGCAGACAGGGATAGAAAGGACTTGCCTGGGTAGGTTCATCACCCATTTATTTTTTTCTTCTGTTTCATCAAAACCATCTCTTAGGCTAGGGTGCATGAAGTCTGGAGAATTTAGTCCCTGTGTCTGGAGAGCTAGGTTTGAACCATTTTGGTACCTCTTAAGGATCACAAGAAGCTTCCTCACACCACCTCTCAGGAGACATCAAATCTGTGGGCCTTGTTAGGGTGTCTTTAGGCTTGAGGGGGAATTGGGCCCTGGGCCACGATCCCCCTTTCCTGGTACATAGGAGAGGGTTGACTGTGCCAAGCCTTATAAGAAATATTGGGCTGTGGGTGAATAAGCAGATGCTACTGAAATGCATCCTGTCATCTCTCTTGTAGGTTCGAGCGTCTTCGGACAGGTCAGCCTGTAAAGGTAACTCAGAGCAACTGCCCCTCTGTGCAGCTCAGTTTGCATCCTGCAGGACTGGCGGTGTCCTGCAGAATTGGAGAGGCTCAGTCTGCCCCACTTAAAAGCTGTAGGCTTTGTTCTCCCAGACCAGACGCACCAGGCCATGCTTGTGTGCAGGACACTGCAGTTCCCACTGCTAGCCCCTGCCAGTGGGAGCCTTCCTGTCACCCAAAGAGCAAGAGCAGACCAGCAGCAGTTATGGTTTCCTAGTATTGAACGTTGAGAGGACCAATTCCCATGAGCCTCCCTTTGTCCTCTGAGTACTGACTGCCCTGTCCTCTGAACCAGCACCTATCCTACTTACTGACATCCAGCAGAGCTGGGAGCTGGTTACCAAGGTGTATCCTGCCCTGGGTCACTATTCCCAGCTAGCTTTCTGATAACTGTCCCCTCTCTCACAAGGAGAGGCTTCACAGCTGGTATATTCCAATGGGACAGAAAGGCTTCCCTCTTCAGCATTAATGAGCTGGGATTGTGGGTCAGGGTGTCTGAGCTTCAGAAACTCTCCACCATCTTCTTTTTTTTTTTTTTTTTTTCTCCAAAGGCACCAAATGAGGCAGATAACAGTTTGATTGACCTGGGACCCAGTTCTCCTTCTGCAGTGAGACAGGCTGAAGTCACCAACAACCTTTCCTCTCAGCTGGCTGGAATGAGTACGTTGCCACGCAGTTATACCTCAGTCCTTCTCATGTGCCGTTCTGGGACTCCTTTCATGCCCTTGAATCACCTTTCAGAATTAGTCATATTCATAAAGTAACCTAGAGAAGTAGGTTGTATTGTCATAATAAACTCATGAAGAAACTTCTCTATGTCCCAAGGCACAGAAGCATATGTCTCAGCATCCACACCTCATATGCAGGAGGTGGACATGACTTAAGAAAGACTTCAGCATTAGCCTGTGGCTAAGGACTGAGCCTTCCAGCAGGGTAGGGGAGGAAGTTGCTCCCTCTCCAGTGCCTAGTAGCAGTGTAGTTGCCTCTCTTGTTGTGTGGTGTCATGCTGACCACTGAGGTTTGGAAGAAGAAAAGCAGCCGAGCTGTGTTGCAAAGGCAACCGTGCCTCAGAGGGACGGCTGAGAAGCACAGGTTATACTCTCCACAGGTTATGGAGCAATTTAATCTAAGTTACTTAAATGGTCAGGAACATCTAGCCTTCAGCATCACTGCAGTAAATTGATGCTGCTGCTGCTGCCCAAGACCGAGCTAAAAATATCTGTTGAGCAGGCTAAGAAACTGCTACTGTTACTTCACCCACAGCACTGCGCACACATAGACTGTGCTGCAGCTGCAGGGCAGGATAGAGAAGAGGACGTAGAGCAGCGTAGCCTGTCCTAACACTGACTTTCCACCTAGCACCCTCCAAGCCCATGACCCTCTGTTTATTGCTCTGTGCTTCCTGCTCACCCACCTCTCTCTCCCACAGACCTGGGCTCAAACAGTGTAAGTGCAGGCCTGCACTCCCTCGACACCTCTGGCAAGCTGGAAGAAGAGTTTGACATGTTTGCCCTGACCCGCGGCAGCTCGCTGGCTGAGCAGCGCAGAGAGTGAGTGTAACAGCTCACTCTGCTCTGTCCACACTTCTTGCAAAGGGGGGGAGGTCTTGGGGAAGCTGGGGCTGTGACCCTGACCAGCAGCAGTTCCTGGGAGACAGCAGAATGCGATAGAAATGCACTCTTTTGACGCACAGTTTTTGTAGGATGGCCTCTGTGTTCCCAGTCATTCTTCCTGCTGCTGTCATCTCTGCTTCATAATGTCATCCCGGGCATGGGAAGAAGGAAGTAGCCTCTGTGTGCACATGTCCCTCACCACTGTGTCAGTGAACTGTGGTGCTGCGTGTGCTGGAGAGACTTAGTGTCTGGAGGTGAAGGTGTGGAGTGAGACTGGCTGAGTTTTCTGGTCTGTCTCTGAACTCCTGTGCCCTGACTGGGGTAATACTGAATTTGGGAATCACTGAATTGATGCAGCCTAATGGCAGAGTACTGAATGGGAGTGCAGGGGGTATGCAGTCAGTTGTGGTTTGCTAGGCAGAGCACTGCTCTGTGCCTCAGCTTCCCTGCTGGTCAGTGAGATTGATGTTTCTTCCTCCATAGTGTGTTTGAGAGACTTCCTGTTGTAAAGCATTAAGAGTTGGGTCTCCATAGTAATGGCTGAACTGAAGTGGTTGCTTCTGTACTGTGAAGAGTGGATTCCTGAATCCTTGTTCTGGGAGGAGCCAACAAGAGCTATGCTGACTGATTCCCTTCGGCTTGAGAGACTGTGGCTGATCTCACTCTGTTCTGCCTATCAGAGTAAGCCACTGCTCTCCATCAGTTACCAAACAGTAGATCCCAAAGGCACATGGCTGCTTCCAGCCCTCAGTGATCCGTGCTCCTGATCTCCATCTGCTGGAATTCCTTGTTCTGCAGCTGGGCAGTAGGAAGTTAAAGTATCTACCATTTCTCTGCCTCAGCTTGCTTCTGGTAAAAGTGGTGGGAAAATCTATGACTTCATGTGTTTTGCCTGTGGGTTTCCCCACCACTTTTACTTGGAGTGTGCTGCCTTAGGACAGAAGTAGTCCAGGACAAAAACAGTGATGCCAATAGTGCCCAATCTGTAGCTGAAATCCGAGCTACTGGTATGCGCTCAGTGCTGGAGACTGAGGAGGATCTGAGCAGGAGTGGAATCATATCCTCTCTGCTGTGGTGCAATCCTTAACTGACTGAGGCTTGTGATCTCTGCACAAGTAAGGAGACATCTTCTATTTATTCCTCACTGCCCTCCCTCTGCCTGCACTTGCACTCCTGCCAGGTAGCCTCTACTCTTCTTGGCTCAGGCTTCCCATTTCACTCACCAGCCTCTGCTCTCATCTCTCTCCATCGGAACAGACACATTGCCCTGCTGCTCCTGGGCAGAACATGCAGGCACAGGCAGGGCCACTGGGGTTTGTTTCTGATCCCCCCCGTGCTTCATGTGTGTCTCAGCAAAGCGGTGCTTGAAACATCTCAAGCCTTTCCTACCTTTCTTCCTCATCAGTGGCATGATAGCAGCATTGTATTTCATCCTTGATGCCATTGTCCACAGTGGCCCCTTCACCGATGAGCACTTCTTTGAGAAGTTTGAGTGCCGGTGGCCCAAGCCCCTGGACCCCAAGAAAAACTGCTCCACTTGATGGTGTGCTGGATCTGCAAAAAGGAGTCCAGGAGCAGCTGGAGGGGAGACTTGCAGGGAGTTTCTAGGAGAGGCTTCATTCTCCCAGCGTGGACGGACTGTTTTCCTCACTCTGCATGGATCAAATGGTGATGTGTGGCATTAGCATGCATGGTAGCAGCTTAGAGGGGACACAGGAATGGGATGAGGGAGATGATGGGCAAGACATGTCTGTGTGTGGAAAGAGGTTTTTGTAGTGATGCATTTGGAAACCTTGAAGCAACACTAGTCTCTTCTGATCGTCTGGTCTCACCTTCTCTGTAGCATAGACCAGTGAGTCTCTGCTACCATCAGTTCTTGAGTTGTATTGGTTATGGAGATGTTATTGAGCTATGTTTGTGTTTGTGAAGGTAGGTGAATAAGTAGGGGCTAGCTGCTCAAATCCTTTCTAAAGTAGCTGTAATCTTCTCATCAGTCGGTGTTAGTTATCTTCCTTCTGTTGTCAACCCAGAACAAATGAGTGTCATCATTTATGCACCTAGCTCTGTAAGCCTGTGTTTTAGTCTGTTGGGCAGTTGTTTTCATATGATGCCTTGTCATCCTTCTGTTATGTGCCAGGACTGTACTGTGGTATCCACAGTGATGTCACAGTGAGGATATTAGTCTGTTTTGTGGTGGGCTACACCTCTGGTAGGGGTTTTGCACACCCCCCTAGAAGCTCTTGGGAGCAGAATGACAAGAGATTAAAAGCTGTGCAGTCAGAAGCCCTGAATATATGTTCGGGAGTTCCTGCTCTTCACTCTCAGGCATCTCATCAGCCTGTGTATTATTTAACTTGCTGCTTTCAGGGTAAAGTACGAAGATCCCCAAGCGTCCAAAGGACTCGCAGGTGCCCTGGATGCCCGGCAGCAGAACACAGGAACGGTAAGTGGCCACAGAGCTTCTAGTGCATCACCAGCAATGGCAGTATCCTCCTTGCTCACCAATGCAATAACTGTACTCTCTGTTTGGAAAAAAAATCCAGCTTTTAACATGACTGATGATACCTCCAAGTCTCCACCAACCTGCATTTCCTACCTGGGCTCTCTACCTCACCACCCAGAGGTGGGGAACTGTGGAAAGTCTGGGCTTAACTCAGGAACAGAATGGCCTCCTTACATCTGCAGGGAAATTTCTACTTGGAAATGTATGTTTTATTCCTCTTCAGCAGGTTTCCAAGTCCAGGTGCCTTCTCTCAATCAAAGAAGCAGGCCATGAGTATTAGTGTGTTCTTTCCCCTACCCTAAACTCACTGCCTCCCCTCTCCCTCATGGTCTGTGATAGCAGCTTTCAGTACAGACTTTCTCTCAACCAGGGGGAGTCTGGTGCCTCTAGTGATGGAGCCCAGCTGACTAAGTGGATGATGCGGCAAGGAATGGTGAGATCATGGATCACCAGCAGGGAGGAAGGAGGCTGGGGCTGCTGAACTAGATCTGGTGCTGGCACAGTACCTGAGGATGCACAGCAGACATCAGCAGAGACTGCAAACTGAAATAGAGCAGCTCTGTTCTGGGCCAGTAGTGGAGACCAAGCTTGGGAAGGAAGCAGACAGAGTGTCAGTCCTTCCTCAAGTAAACATGTCTGGAGAAAAAAACCTTGGAGCTCCACGGCCAAGAGAGCATGTGCCATCCTTTCAGCTAGAGGATGGCCTGTTTTGGGGTGGAAGTCTGGGACAGAGGCACTAAGTGGTGGCATGATGAGGAAGGCTGCTGTACTACATTCCCCTTGCAGCCTCTCCTGCGCAGGATGAGCTGCCCCATTTGGAGGAAAACACATTCTGGCTTTTGCCTTGTTCAAAGCCTCCTTCTCTAGCTAAAGTATTGGAGCCTTCAGAAGTATCTCCAGCAGAAATTCCTCCGATTAATTGCCCTCAGGCACACTGAGGCTTTGACATGGCTCCCAGGTCTGTAGCTTGTTAGCCTGTCTTCCTGAAATGGGCACTGCCTAGACTGATGTCTGCTGGAGGAAGTTTCCCCACATGCTGTCCAGTTAGCTTGAATGCACTTCTACCCCAAAGAATTCCACTCTGGGTAGACAAAGCCAGTTCACTGCAAAACTCCCCTCATCTCACACATCCTCTTCCATCCTCATTCATCCATCTGCCAGCTGTGGTAACTATCTGCACTTGCTCCATGGTTTGGCGAAATCTGCCTGTCCATGGTAAGAAAGCATTGCTCTTTTTCTTGGTCTTCCCATTTTCCTGAGAGCAAGGGATCTATGCATATTGTGACAGTAATAAATAAGTTCTCAAAAATACTCTCTCATGCTTCTGCTTGTGGAGCCTCTAGCAAGGGCTGCTCCTTTCTCAGCTTTGTTCAGGAGCTTATGACTGGAGAAAAGGATCTGGGGTTTTGAATCAGACTTGATTTCCTTCAAGGTCATCTCTGTCCACTAGGAAGGTGTCTCTTTGGTGTTTAATTGGTCAGGGACTTGGACTATTGTGAGCCAGCCTTGTCCATACTGGAAATAAAATTTAATTGTAGAGGACTTTATCTTTGATGGTCCTGTTTCTGTAGTTTGGTGTCATATCAGATCCTGTTGTGCTTCATGATCCTACAAGGGAATCACTTTTTGGCAGATGTCTGTCCCTCTTAATGTGGTCCCAAACCTGGCACATCCAATATCTTCAGCATCACAGACGCTGACATCAGACTGTCACTTGTTTGTAGAAGGGAGAACCTGGAGGAAAGCATGTCTCTTGTCCTCTGGCTGCCTAACACAAGCTGACAGTCTCCATCTAGTGAGTCCTTACCAAAATGGAAAGCCTGGTCCAGGCCTAATACCCTAAAGCCAACAACCAAACCCCAGATGCTTTTAATGGCATGTATCCTGGAAACTATGCATACTTGGGTGTGGATGGGGCAGAGGAAGCGGGTGAGCAGTGGCACTGGTAGCTAGGAGAGCTTTGTGGTGGCACTGCCTGGATTTGGAAGGGCCTGAGCTGACTGGATGGTGGAGCAAGAGGCTTAGCTTTTGGTGTTGGGCCTTCTTTTTCCAGAGTGGGTTTCCTTGAACATCCTCTCTTTACTTGGCCTCATCAGTCTGTTTCCTTCTGTCCCAGGTGCCAGTTCCCCAAGCCAGTTTCATGGAAGACATAGAAAAGTGGCTCTCCACTGATGTGGTAAGTGTGGGGCTATTTTCTTTGAGTCAGCAGTCCTGCCAGAGTTGTCTGTGGGGCTGGATTTCAGGCAGTGTACAACAGCACTGGCTCTGCTGAATGTTTGGCACAGGCTGCTGGGAGGGAGCAAGGGAAGAAAAGCCAAGGACACAAGGTTTGGAATACCACATCAGTATAATTAGCCTTCTGGGAGGCATAGCTAATGAATTGAGGCTCAGGGCCACTCAAACATTTCTGTACAGCAGAACTGGGGCAACACCATCCTGTCTCTCTCCATGCAGACAAAGAATCACATCTGTGGAGATCCTTTTGTCTACCTTGTTTCTAACCATGCCCTTTTCCGCCTTCTGTAGGGAGAGTCAGAGGATGGAAAAGGTGTGACCAGTGAAGGTAAGACTTGCCATCCAACCCCTTTCTCCAGCTGTTACTGGCAGCACCTCGGCTCTTCCACAAACCTCCATCGCTTCTAATGCTCTGCTCTTCTCTTGCCCCAGAGTTTGACAAGTTTCTGGAAGAGCGAGCAAAGGTTGCAGACCGGCTACCCACTTTGTCCAGCTCCTCAACAGGAACATCCATCTCCCCTCCTTCTGCCGGCCATCATCGGAAGCAAGCAAAGGAAGATGATGCTATGTTTGCCTTGTGAATGCTATGGACTGCTGTGCTGTGGAGCAAGAGGCTCTGTGTGCTGTTTTGCTTGCCTCCAGCCAGGGGCCAGCAGAGGAAGGACTCTGTCCCCTTCCTCCACTCTCTTCCTGTTTTCCCTTTGAGTTGTTTTTATTTTAAGCTGCTTTCAGACTTCAGATACTCTTTGTTGTGTTTAGGGGTGTCACACAGTAGACTTGAGAAGGGGGTTTTCAAAGCTGCTAGAGAATGTGGGAGTTCAGTGGGCTTTTTTGTTAAGGTACAGTGCGGACAAAGCTCCCCACCCTCCTCTCCAGTGAAGCAGTTGGAGATCTTGCCCAAGAACAGGAGGGGCTGCAGTCTGCTGCTGAAATAATTCCTGCCTGCCTCTTTCCTCACCCCATCCCTAGGATGGATTTCCATCCCTTTGACTGCCAGTGTTAGACTGGAGAACATGGGAATGCAAAGTGTTACAGGTGGCAGAGGAGGAACACTAATGGTAGTGGGGCCCTGTTGCTCTAGTCTCTCTTGCACAAGTGTTAGTGGTATGCAACACCTTCCCACTCACAACCCCTTCTCTTCGTCTTCCTTTCCTCCCCTTCCCCATCAGTTTATCCAGAATCCTGCCCACAGCCCAAATATTTCCATTGCATGACAGCCAGTTTCCAAAGCCCTCGGCAGCACATAGGGCTTGAGCTGGGAGCGGTACCCCAGGCTGAAGGGGCTGTCTGCTCTGGGGTAGGGTGTGCCTTCAGCAAACTCTTTGCAGTTAATTTAATTCTTCCATTATTA